>NW_003852682.1:472352-544520 GCF_000181295.1 Otolemur garnettii
GCTCAGACTGGTCTTGAACCTGTGAGCTCAAGCAAACCACCCACCTTGGCCTCCCAAGTGCTGGGATTACAGGCATTAGCCACTGTGCCCCACCTTTAGTACCATTTATTGTTCACTTTGTGTCCAAATGTCTACTTTATGTTCACTTATGTGCCTTTATGTCCAAATGTATGTAAGTACCATTTTTTCCACTAATTGGTTAACACTTTTGAAAAACACTGATAAACTGGCTTTGGCAGGGAGATTATACACAGAAATAGATGGTTACAGTGTAGTTTGGCAAGAGCTGTGACTACTGTGAAACTCGGTTTCTTCATCTTAAGTTAGATGCAATTATATCTACTTGCCTTGAAACTATGGAAATTAAAGGATAAATATGATACATTCAGCTGAGTGTCTCATATTCATAGATAATTCAGGAAGGGTGAACCTCCCATAACTTACTAGAGTAGGGGAGAATTCTTCAAAAGAATACATTCTTAAAAATATATATACTGATGGCTGATACATCAACTTTTTTTTCCCTCGGAGAGAACAATGTTGAAAGTATCTGTGGTATCTGTGACATGTTACTCTGTCACATTATGACCCATTTTGGAATTATAACTGGGTTCAAGTTTTCGCTCCTACTTACTAGCTGTGTGACCACAGGCAAGTGACTGAAATTCTCAGTTTCAGTTGCCTCATCTCTGCTATAGGACTAATATTATACTACCAGCCCTGGAGGGCCATTCTGAGAAGAGATTAGAAAGACAATTTCTAATTGATTCTGATTCTCTTATGTTTTTGCTTTCTCAAAAGCAAAATGCCTCCTTCTATTCATTCTAAAAATGTATTCATCCTAAGTAAATCTCCTTTACATTCCCCCTCTAACTACCAAACTTCCTCAGTTTCTTTCAAGTGAAGTACTATTGGCCTTCCCTTCTTCACAGGTCAATTCACTCTAGCTTTATTCCCTTGGGGCCTGAACAGTCCCAACTGAAACTGATACAAGGATATCCTAATTAGCAAATCTTAAAGGACTCCTCTTGAAGTTCTCATCTGACTTTACCTCTCTGTAGTATCATCCTCCCTTTTTCCATTATGCCTGTGATTCTACTTTTTCTCCTAGTTACACTCTGTTCTCCTGAGACTTCTTTACAGATTGCCTTCCTGGACTTCTCTTTTCCTGTACCCTTAAGGATTGCATTTACCAGATCCCATCCTTGGGCAACTCTTTACATGCTGTACTTCTTACATCTTTCAATGAATTAACTCAAACACCCAAACTCCCAGGGAAGATGGTTGCTTTTGAATGCTCTAATTCCCCAAAGAAATTCTCTCCTCAGCTTATCCTCCAGGTTTTAGGCTAACTGGTATAGGTTTCAACTAAAATTTTTGCCCTAAGCAGATGCAATTTTTTTTTTTGTTTGCCTTATAAATTTTTCAAGGATTGCCCAACATTTTTCTGTCCTACATTCCAAGTTAGGCCAAACAGCAAGGAGCATTTTTCATTAGTCCTTCAGGTATCCCCCAGATAGTGCAAAACAGACGAAAACAATAATTTATGAATAAGGTCTGTTCTCCTCTCTCCAGAACCAGTTACCAGGGTTCTACACTTGGAATGCAGGCTGCTATATTCAATATTTCCACTATGTTGGGGGAAAGTGGAGCAAGGACAAGTAAAAATGCTATAAAATTTTTTTTTTACCATTTTTAGATACATTTTTAATGTGTTAAAATATACATAACATGAAACTTGCCATTTCAACCATTTTTAAGTTTACAAGTCAATGGCACAGCATATAAGTACATTTATATTGTTGTGCAACCCTCACCACTATCTATTCCCAAATCTTTTTCACCATTCCAAAGAGAAACTTAGTTACATAATAACTCCCTATTTCTCCCTCCCCACATTCCCTGGTAACCTTTATTCTACTTTCTGTCTCTATGAACCTGCCTACTCTAGGTACCTAATATTAGTGGAATCATACACTATATGACTTTTTGTGCCCAGCTTATTTCAATTAGTGTTATACTGTCAAGGTTCATCAATGTTGTCATACATTACAGGGTTTCATTCTTTAAGGACACATAATATGTATATATATATATATATGTATGTGTGTGTGTGTATATATATATATATATATATTACCATGTGTTCTTTACCCATTCATCCACTGATATCTGGTTTGTTTCTACATCTTGGCAAATGTGAAGTGTTGTAAAAATAAGCCAGTCACAAAAGGACAAATACTGTATGATTCCAATTATATGAGGAATCTAAGATAGTGAACTCATAAAAGCAGAGGGCAGAATGGTTACCTGGGGCTAAGGGAGAGGGGGAAAATAAGGAGTTGCTCATCAATCAATATAAAGTTTCAATTTTGCGTGATGGATTAAGTTCTGGAGAGCTGCTGTATAACATTGTACCTGTAGTTAATAACACTGTATTGTACACTTAAAAATTTGTTAAGATGGTAGGTTTCATGTTAGTGTTCTTAGTGTTCTTGAACAATATTACGTATGACATTTTCTCAGGATAATTTTTCTTGATTCTTAAACTAGGTTAGGTCACCCTGTTATAGCACTATAATAGATCCCTTCATATCACATGTCAAAATGAAATATTACATATAAAGAAAAGTGTTTAGTTTACAACAAGCACTCAATAAATCTTGCTGTTAGTATAACTTAAACAAAATTATGCTGTTTTTCAATCATTATTTCATTCACTAAATAAAATTAGGGTTGTGTGTGAAACTATTATTTCATTCATTTAATGAAATTTGATCTGTTCTAGGTGTTAGAGAAATGAACAGAGACAAAAATATTATTTTTTATTAATATGCATGTCCCTTCAAGGCTGTAAGATAACATGAAGGCAGAGAGAGACACTGATTCCTTACAGGTCCTCAAAACCTAGCAGAGATGCATTGCTAAGTGAGTGCAGGCTAAAATAAAGTACTGCCTGATTCCTTCCAAAAGGCACCTTCTAAAATAGGAAACTCAACTGGACAGATATCCTCACTTTGATAGAGTCCTCCAATAGGAGGCTTTAAAAGGACAGAATCAAGGACGACAAACAGTTTAGGCCCTCCTTTCCTAGTCGTTCCTCCCCTTTGACATGAGCCCTGGCAAGCAACTCTGCTGTTTAACAAAACAGAGTGTGAAGTATGTTCCGGAGCTTGGCGGGCTGTTTCTCAGGGGAGTTAACAGCAGTCAGAGAAAATTCCCAGCCTCACTCCCTATCCCCCAGAAAAATAATCATCCCCCACCCCCAACCCTTTAAAAATGTGCCGAAGAGAGTGGCAGGTCTACCCCTAAAACTCACCCGACAAAGCACAGAGGCACCGCCAGAAGTATCACCCCTCTTTCCCACTCCTCCCCTTCAAGGAACTTCCTTTATCCCTCTAGGATATTAGGAGGTCTGATCTTCTAGCTGTTCCTTTGGTTTTGTCAGAATTCTTACTCAGCTCAAATGGAGGAAGGAAAGGGAAAATTGAAGGAATCCAGCAGGAACAGCTAAAATTCAAGGGAAACTTATACATTACTGCTGGGGTTAAATGCATAGTCTTTGGTGCCATCCTGGTACATACCTTACCACTTAGGTGTAGCCATGGCTTGGCAAATCACTTAACCCCTCCAATCCTCTATTTTTTTTCATTTGCAGAATGGGTGTAATAACCATTATATTATTAAATTGATGTGAAGATGTCACAATGTATGTTGAAAATTTAAACCTCACAAATTCTCTTGTTTTCCTTCTTTTTAAAATCACCCTTCCTTTCACTTATGAACCCCTCCATAAAGTATCTTTTCTCTCTCCCTCCCTTCACAGGGATATGTTTTGAAAGAATTGTTGCCATGTCTTCACCTCCCTCTTCCCTATCAGGCTGCATTTGACTCTCAGTCCATCACTCCCTGCATTGTGTTTCATTACTTAAAAACACCAATGACTTCTGCGCTGCAAAGAAAATTGTTTAGTCTCCAATTCCCTGACTTTCCTCTTGCCTCTGATACCATGGAACACTCTTAACTCCTAGAGACACTCTTATGTTTTCACTTCTGTGTCACTATTTTCCTGATGTTCTTCTACGTTTCTGGTCATTCATCTAGCTCCTTTGTAATGTCATCCTATGCTACCCAGGCATTACGTATTTGACTTTCTTAAGTTTGGTCCTAAGGCCAAGCTTGTCATTACTCCATGCATTCCCTCAGGCAATCTTGACCATACTCCCATCTTTACTTACCATCTATAAGCCACCAAAGACATTCTTTCTCAGTCTGCCCCAAATAACACAGCTCCAAACTAGAATAATCAACTCACTATCTAATGTATCTGACTGAATGCCTCAAAGGCACCTCAAACTCCATGTGACCATGGACAAATGTGTACTCTTCCCCCTAAACTGAGTTCCCTTCCAGTGCCATCATCCCATTAAATGGTATCACTTCCATTCAGTTGCACAGGTCAGCAATCTAGGCATTATCCTCATCACCCCTTTCTCCCTCACTTTTTACATGCTATTCATTATCAAGCCCTATAGAGTCTTCTCCTAGATATTTATCAAAATTATCAGTGTTTTTCTATGTCCACTACCACCATTCTTGTCCACATTCTCATCATGTCATATTTTGACTACTTGAACTGTTTCGTTTTTTTTTTTTTTTTTTAAACAGAGGCTCAAGCTGTTGCCCTTGGCAGAGTGCCGTGGCATCACAGTTCACAGCAACCTCAAACTCTTGGGTTCAAGTGATTCTCTTGCCTCAGCCTAGTAACTAAGACTACAGGCACCCGCCACAATATCTGGCTATTTTTTTGTTTGTTTAGCAGGCCCAGGTGGGTTCTAACCTACTATTCCCAGAGCATGTGGCCAGACCCCTAACCACTGAGTTGTGGATGCATACCTTAAACTGTTTCCTAATTGGCCACTACTTAAAATTCACTATGGTTTCCCTCCAATTCATATTTGTCCAAATGATTTTTTCAAAACAAACATTAGAGAACACACATCCTACTTACTCCACCTGGTTAAAACCCTAAAAACACTTTCCTTGCTTTTAAAACAAAAATCAAAATCTTTAACATGGCCATCATGTTCCAACTGCTAACTAAGGTTCAGGAATAAGTCATACAAGAGAGGCAGTTGGTTGCAAAATTTAATGGAATTATCACATAGTAATGACCAAGTGGAATGTTGGCAGCAGAGAATGAGTATCTGTTGTAATTTTGAACCCTGGATGCCACTGATATCACTTGCTGAGCTCAGCCTTGTCATTCTTGCCTATCAATTATAGTCACAATAATAACTGGTAACATTCACTGAATGATTGCCATTTGTAATCAGTTTTTATGGTCCTGTGTGCTTTACAGGCACTATGTCACTGAATTTCATAAAAACTCTGCCAGGTATTTTTTATTAGCACTCCTCAGTATACAGACAAACCTCAAAGAGGTTCAGTAACTTGTCCCCATTACAAAGCTACTGAGAGAGCTGAGGAAAGAATGTAGGTCATCTAGATTATACAGACTAAGAAATCAAATTGAGTGATATTCAGCTACTTTTTTGCCTCCCCATCTCACATCACTCCTACTTATTACGCTTTTCAGTCTGGTCAAATAAAGTCTTTTCAGTTCCTTGAGCCAGTTGCAAATACTCTAACCACAGTTTTTTTGTGCATGCTGTGCTCTCAGTCAGAATTCACTGATGACTGCTTTTAATGAATGTGCCCCTCAATCCATCATACTTCAGCTCTAGTGTCACTCAATTGTCCCCCCAAGTCTACATTAGAGTTCTATTATGAGCCCACATAGAAATGTCCTTCTTTGTCATCAGAGTACTGTCTTTACAGAATTATATGCTCATTAATATGATATTTGGTTAAATTTCTCTTTGCTTGCCTATAAGCAAAAGGAGAGTTAAAACCATATCTGGTTTTGCTTATCACCAAATTGCCTATAACTAACACAGTGCTTGGTGTGGGGTAAATGTTAGACACTTATTGTGGAAATCATTCATTCATTCATTAAATGGAGACATTTTAGTTAGATTAAGAGGGTGAGAGAAGAAATTTCTAGGCAAAGGGAACAGTTATGTGGAAAATATATGTAGTAGAAAAGAAATTGTCATGTTTGCTAAATTTAATCATGTGTATTTCATGTATTCCAGCCAAAATGCAGCAGTACCACACACAGATAGTTAATAAGTTGGACTTACCGGCTCGGCGCCTATAGCTCAACCGGCTAAGGCGCCAGCCACGTACACCTAAGGTGGCGGGTTCGAATCCCCAGCCCGGACCCGCCAAACAACAATAATGGCTGCAACCAAAAAATAGCCAGGCGTTGTGGCGGGCACCTGTGGTCCCAGCTACTTGGGAGGCAGAGGCAGGAGAGTCGCTTGAGCCCAGGAGTTGGAGGTTGCTATGAGCTGTAATTCCATGGCACTCTACCCAGGGGGACAGCTTGAGGCTCTGTCTCAAAAAAAAAAAATAAGTTGGACTTACTATTCATTGAATGGAGAATGCATGCCATGAGGAACCACAGTGTTTCAGAAAGATCATGTTAGAAAAACCTATTATAGAATTTGTGATTTGTTTGGATGATGCTGACATTTATATTCAACAAGAAAATAGCACAGCCTAGCCATGAGTAAAAGGCCAGGTTAATAGCAACACAGAGGCCAAGTTATAAGTGTCAGGCCAATGTTTGGGTATCAGGGACTAATTTTCCCCCCTATATAACTAATGAGCAGAGAGATTTGGAGAGAAATGGCATAGGTTCAGACTATGCAGGGGCTGGAATACCATGTTAGTAGAGTTGACCTTCTCCTAATAGCAAAGAGAAGCAAGAATATAATGTACTTAAATCTACATGTCAAAGACAGTGGAGGATCATAAATTACATCACATTTGCAAATTTGCAAGTTAATTTGCCACAGATTGGCAGAGGCTGACAGAAGACAAAAGACTAAGAATTTTATTAGTCTCAGCAAAAGCAGCAGCCAGAGCTTCATGTGTACTCTAGTTCTACATGCCCTCTATGTCCCATGGAGGCACATAAGGTGTACTGAACTGGATGACTACACACAGAGGGTGGTTTTTATAAGAAAGGAGTACTGAGCTTGGGAGTCTCAACACTTTTCTAGTAAATAGAAGCAATCCTGCTTTTTGCATGAGGTGTTACCTCCTCCCTAAGGTTGTTCACTACAAATAGAACCTGAGAGATATCCTAGGTAAAGAATGCTTGAGGCTTTGAATTCATGGTATATCTGCCAAAACCATGAAGAATTCTCAGGGCCCATGGTAGATTTCCTTAGCCAACACTGTGTCTTTAAAAAGCTCAACATTTGGAGAACTGATTCATTAATGGAGAAAACATTGAATCATGCCTTACACCATGTATGGATCACTCCCATTAGCCTACAAACAGGCTATAATTTCTTTCATGTTAACTTCCATGTTCTCTTCCAGCTACTACCGCACCCACCACCCTATAAATGGGATTGGGAGTTATAACATGCTCTAGGATATCTCCAATGAGAAGAGTAGGTACTGGGATGATGGCACACTGATAAATGAAAAGAAGAGCTACCCAACCCCATGAGGAAGTCAGAGCAGGTGGAGTCACAGAGGATGTGTTCTGGGCTGGTGACAAGGAAGATGGCTGAATCCATGGTACTGGTGCTACATGGAAACATAAAAACAGCATCCCACTGTGTGCTGTTAGCAGGACAGGGCATGGGTTTATTGTAAAATGTACTGTACTCAGAAAAGAGGCCCCAAACTTTGCCACTAACTTCTAGGTCTGACTCTTAGAGAAAGCCTCATCCACAATTCCTGTGAGAGATGGATCACCTGGTATACTTGGCTGCCATAGAAACTCAGGTGCTTGACTCAAATTCTAGGAATGACATGTGAATCACCAGGACCCACTTTTTCTAAGTTGGATTCTTAATGACCAGATATTTTGTTCTGAACTTGCAAGTATTACTTGCATATGGGTGAGCAATTAGCATATTTGGGGTTTAGGGATGAATGGAACATTGCCTCCAGCACTAAAGGTAAAATAGCTTTATTTAATCTGCTGTGTTCCATGGCTCTCTTTCATGATATTTGGGTATATTCATTATACCATCTCTACATTATTTTAATAAAGTATCTCATAGTTTACATTTCATGTATAATATTCACTAGAGCTTAATTTATAACATATACCAATTGTAACAGTTTATTTATTATTACTTCTTACACTGTGATAGATACTTTGCTAAGCACTTTATATGCACGATCTTATTTAATTCTTACAATAACCCTATGAGGGATTTTTTCTTTTCTTTTTTCTTTTTTTAAAAGCTGGTCAAGTGAGAGGGTTTTTTTTTTTTTTTTTTCAATATCTACATTACTGATCAGTAACTGAGGTCCCAGAGAAGTTAAATCTTGGCATCTTGCCACACAGGTAGGGTGTGGTAGCAGGCCTAGCTGCATGGGCCTGCAACCAATTTAGTCCCACAAGGCCCCATGCTCAGAATGGGTCCCTGGGCTTGCAGTTAAATGTAGCTATCTTGGAATTTGTCAACTATTTTCTTCTTTGAATTATGATGAAGTTGTATGTGCCTGTGATCTTGGTCCAACCACCTCCCTGCCTCAGTGGTACAGGTTCTCTGCTGCCCACTCACTCACACATCCTCCCTCTGCAGCCCCGTGACTGTTGCTGCACTTGCCCCCAGGTGAGCACCTGGGTGTGGGGGCAGGAAGGGACAGTCTTGAGAATGCCAAGCCACAGGACAGGGCCCTGGGCACCTGAGAGGATCTTCACTCACCCTATAAGTGTCCCCATACGTGAGAGCATGATATTAAATAGCAAATAAAAACACCCTGACAGAGTGAAAGAAAGACTGAAGAAGAAATGAAACAAGAGCTTTTGCTGCTTTTGAACAAGGACCCCACATTTTATATAAGGTCCCTCATTATATAGCTTAATGAATTCATATAGCTTAATGAATTTTGCCTTTTTTCACCATTTTATGTTTGCAATTCAATAACATTAATTACATTCAAAATGTTCTGCAATCATCACCACTATTACCTTGAACAGAAAGTCTGTACCCTTTGAACAATGATTCTCTCTTTACCTCCACCTCTAAGCCCCTGGAATCCTCTACTCTATTTTCTGTCTTTATCAATTCACCACTCTAGATATTTCATGTAAGTGGACCATACAGTATTTGTCCCTTTGTGGACATCTTCATTAGCACTGTATTTTCCAGGTTTACCCATGTTGTAGCATGTATACTAAGGACATCTTTTACTTTCATAAAATGTAAAAAATATTTTAGGCATTTATTACAGTTTTTTCCCCATCAAGTTTTTTCTCCCTAAAGCTTCTAAGAAGGAATGACATTGAATGATTTATACTTTCTATTTTCTCATCTATAATTTTTTTCTAAAGGATAGACATAATTTGTTTTCCATTTTCATTTGAGCTCATGTGAAAAATTTATAACTAGCCTTTAGTTGCCCACCATAAGTATATGCATAATTCATTGTATATATTTTCAGTCACATCACAGGTGTTTTAGGAGAATATTGAAACAAAGATCAAGTAAGAGTCCTCTCCTCCCATAAACCTTCTAAGAATTAGATGTGGTATTTAAATAAATGAGTAAGATATTCGGAATTCTACCAGACAGAATAGAGTTAAAGGGTGCTTCATCAGATATTATTTATTTTCTATTAAAGATTAAATAAAATAAGATATTACCTATACCAATTTCTCAGGCCTTTGGTGGTAAAATTTCTCTCCTTAGTGGATGAATTATTTCAAGATTAGAGTGGAAAAGTTGTGCATTCCCCAATCCTTTTCAAAAAACTCAATCATCTCAGGTGGGGCAGAGAAAAAAAAAACAGTTTGCTTAGGTCAGCCTCTACAGACACAACTTATTCACTGTTTCTATCCCTTCTTATTCACACACCCCAAATGATTTGAGAATGTTAATATCACTACACTACTTCTCTTTTTTCATTTTGGTATCTGAGCATATCACTTCATCTGTTACAAAACATATTTTATATTTAATAGGCAAGCATGGAATAATGACAAGATATAATCAAATTAACAAGGAAGGGACAGAAGGAGCGGCACCCATAGCACAGTGGGTTACAGAGCCAGCCACATGTACCAAAGCCGAGGCCAGCTAAACAATGACAATTGCAATGAGAAAATAGCCAGGCATTGTGGTGGGTGCCTATAGTCCCAGCTACTTGGGAGGCTGAGGCAAGAGAATAGCTTAAGCCCAAGAGACTGAGGTTGCTGTGAGCTGTGATACCATAGCACTCTACCGAAGGCAACATAGTGAGACTGTCTCAACAAAAAAAAAATAAGGAAGGGACACCCTGTGATCTATTCTCCTTCTTTACCCTTACTTATCCACAGTATTTACTGTGTGCAGAAATATCTTGCTGTACCTTGATTTCCTAGAAAAAGTTTAGGAAATAATATGTTTTCAAAGGAAGCTGAAGTGTCATGTGTCACTTGATGAGTTTACAGGGTTAGAGCGTCTTAACTGACGTTCTTGTGACATGTGAAAAATTGATTGAAATTTAATGGCATATATTTAAAACACCCACAGGCTTAATCCTGAGTTGTTTCAATAAAGAAATTCTCTTCCTGCCCATGTTGTTCAGGACACATGCATAAGATCTCTTTAGTTTACACAGGCTAGTGAGCCACATGCATCTATTTTAAAAGGGGATAAAAAGTGTTCCATCAGCAGTATCCACATAGTAGAGACTCCAGTCTTAAAGAATAAAGGGGAAAGACAGATGAAAATTAGGTCACAAGATTGAAGCTTTTTAAAAAATGTGATAGGGAACCAAAGTGACATCATAAAGAATAGTTCTTTGACTCCATGGATGGCAACCTCTTGGGCATCAAGAGGAGTTGTGGGGCATAAGAAAAGCCTTCTAAGAACTTTCTTTGATGTTCTGGCAAGATCTGAGCTGAACTCAGCAGAAGCTTATGGCACTAAATACATATCAGATTAATTCCTTGTGATTATGTTCAGACCTGCTGGCAACATGACCAGTGTGGCAACACCTCTGATTATAGTAGGATCACCAAGCCTCACAGTTTCCCTAGTAGAATGTTAGGCTTTCAGTTCCATGTCAGTGCAGATCCCACTTATCATGTGTGAGGGAGCTGTATAGAATAGGCAGCAAGGGATATATATGGCAATATATTTATTTGCTTGGGATCCCATAACAGAATACCACATACTGACTGGCTTAAATAATAGCGTATTTTCTTTTCTTTTCTTCTCTTTTTTTTTGAGACGGAGTCTCAACTCACCCTGGATAGAGTACTGTGGTGTCATAGCTCACAGCAACCTCAAACTCTCAGGCTTAAGGGATTCTCTTGCCTCAGTCTCCCAAGTAGTTGGTACTACAGGCACCCACTTCAACGCCCAGCTATTTTTGTTGTTGTTGTAGTTGTCACTGTTCTTTAGCAGGCCCGGGCTGGGTTCAAAACTGCCAGCCTTGGTGTATGTGGCTGGCACCCTACACACTGAGCTATGGACACCTCCCATAAAGTGTATTTTCTCCAGTTCAAAGTACCAGCATGTTTGATTTATTCTGAGGTGTCTTTCCTTGACTTTCAGGTGCCTGTCCTCTTGTCTATTTAGAGGGTTGCCCCTCCGTGGATGTGTGCTCCTGGTTTATCTCCCCTATTTCATAATCTCTTTTTTAAGAACAACAGTCAGATTGAATTAGGGCCCATTCTATACATGTATTTTAACTTAATTACCCCTTTAAAGGATGTGTTTCCAAATATGGTCATATTGTGAGGTGTTAGAGTCAGGGCTTCAATGTATGAATTTTGAGGGAATACAATTCAGTGCGCAGGATCACCTCTGAGCTACTCTGTCAGCCGCATCTCTGACAGCATCGCCAACCAACAAAGTAGTGGCCAGAATCACAATGTGTTCCCTTCTTGACATGGAATTATGCTGGCCAAATAATGGACCTCTTTCCCATTCCCTGATATTATTTCCCACGGTGATCTTGGTAATCCACAGAAGTAATTGTGACCCACACAATTTCTCCGCAGGTAGGGAAAGTAATGCCCTGCGGAGCCACAAATCAGAGGGCTAAGCAAAGCACCTGGTTCTCCCATGTGAACCTTTGGTCCCTCATACTTAACATGGAAATGATGCCTATAACTTGCATTGGAAGACTTGTGAGGACTAAACGAGGCAACAGATACAAAATTGCCTGGTCTTAGTATGTAGCCCAGTTGCTATGAGTTTATTTCCTTCAGCCTTTATTCAATCTTTACTCTTGACTGTGGTTTTGAACCTAGGAGCTCTGCTTCTCTTTTGTCACTGGATTTGTGGATTGCTTCCCCAACAGCCCTTCCTAAAGCCCAGGGGTAAAGAACAGACAAAACCAAAAAAGCCCCAAAGAACTAAAATCCTGATTTTGCTCAAAGAAACAAATATGTCTAGTCCTATGGGGAGGGGCAAACCCAGGATTTTCTATTTTGATCATGGCTATCACAATCCCCTTGTCAGGGCCCAGGACTGGCCAGATCTCTGCCCGGCTTAACTAGGTTCTGGATGTGGATTGCTAAGTTACCTGGCTCAGGTCTCTTAGGTGCCTGAGGGCTATCTACTTTAGCTGGAGAGAGAGAAAGAGACTGTCTTAGAGAGAGTAAAGCAGTCTTCTTAGAAAGATAGATCTTGGTCTTTAGCAGAGCTTAGTAATCTTCAGCAGAGAGATGCTGTGCTGGCGTTTTGCAGGCAGGAGAGGAGACAGAGTCAAGTAAGCAGGTCCGTAAAAGAATTCACATGCCTCCCAACTACCTTCTCCTCCAGCCTAATATAAGGCTGATCTCATGCCTCTCAACACCACAGGTGTAGAGACTGCCGATTCACCACTTCTCTCATCTTGAGAGCTCTCATACTTGTTAGAAGGGCTAAATCCTTCTCCATGCCTTTTTCACCAAGGTGTTCCATTATTGAGCTATACAGGTATTTCTTATAACTCTCACTCCTCCTAGCCATAAGCTATGGGCTGCTACATCCCCTTTTTAAAATAATGCTTTTTTTGCCTCCCCTACAGATAGCAGTGAATGTATAACTCAGTTCTGCCCAATGATGTTCACAGGAAATGTTTTTTGAGGTGTCAGGCTTCTGAGGAAAGGCTACTTCTTAACAAGGACAGATGGGAAAGAAGAAGGTGGTAGTATATGGAATGTGATAAAGATGCCTGGAGCCATGCTGGGACAAGCATAAGTTCACAAAGTCAACTTGCTGAAAATGATAGAGCAGAATCTTGGTGTCTTTGTGAGTCCCTAAGCAGCTGAATCAGTGCAAGAGGCCCTTGTTGATCATTGGCTCTAAACTTCAGGTTAAACTCACTTGAAGGTATCTTTTAGAAATAGTAATGCCCTGTTCCCATACCAGAAATACTGATTTAATTAATCTATATTGTAATGGGTTTGGACATTTAAAAATATATAATATAAAAACTCACATGTGGATTATACCCCACTTCAACAATCATAAACTCTTGGTTAATCTTATTCCATCTATGCCCAGAAACTTCCCCCGCCTCACCAAGTTGGCTTCAGGCAAATTCGAGACATCATATGAGTTAATCCAAATATATTGCAGAGGCTCGATGCCTGTGGCTCAAGTGGCTAAGGCGCCAGCCACATACACCTAAGGTGGCGGGTTTGAATCCAGCCCAGGCCCACCAAACAACAATAATGGCTGCAACCAAAAAAAAAAAAATAGTCAAGCGTTGTGGCGGGTGCCTGTGGTCCCAGCTACTTGGGAGGCAGAGGCAGAAGACTCGCTTGAGCCCAGAAGTTGGAGGTTGCTGTAAGCTGTGATGCCACAGCACCCTACCCAGCTTGAGGCTCTGTCTCAAAAAAAAAAAAAAATATATATATATATATGTATATACTGCAGAATATATCTGTCAAAGAAAAAAAAACTTAAAAGTACTATTTTAAAAATGTAATTTGTGCCATTATCATTCTTAAACAATGATGAGTAATTTTTTAATATCTTCAAATTTCATTCACAGATAAAATCCCCCATATTGTGGCCAGCTTCAGTGTCTCACATTTTGTAATCCCAGCCCTTTGGGAGGCTAGTGTAGGAGGATTGCATGAAGCCAGGACTTAAAGACCAAAATGGGCAACATAGTGACTCCACCTTTAAAAAAAAAATTAGCCAGATGTGGTGGTACCTGCCTGTGGTCCAGCTACTTGGGAGGCTGAGGTGAGATTTATTGAGCTTAGGAGTTCAAGGTTACAATGATCTATGATCATACTACTGCACTCCATCATGGGCAACAGAGTGAGACCTTGTCTCTCATTTTAAATTAATCCAGTATTGTGTCATACATGCTAATGTTTTCTTTTTTTTTCAACTCTGATCCCATTGTCTCAAGTATTGCAATTGGATGATATGTCTGTTAATTCTCAATAAAATTCACCTTCTACTCCCTACTTTCCTGTGAGAAATGAGTTCTTTATAGAGTCTCTTACATGATGAATTTTGCTGATTTCTTTTCATTGGCATTGTTTAACACTCTATTTTGTCTCTTACTTTCCTGTAAATAGGTAGTTAGATCAGTTAGATCTAGAGTCTTCATCCAATTCAGGCTTCATAATTTGGCAAGAATACTTCAGAGGCAATGCCACATTAGTCATTCAGGAGACACAGAACTTTATTGTTGTTCCTCTTTCCATAACAGGACCAGATACTGGTAGTCGTTCCCTAGATCAGTTGTGTCATTTGAGGTTTAAAATGAAGATGTTTCAATTCTATCTGTTCTTTTTCATTTAGTAGCTGAAATTCTTCAATCGTGAGAACTCCCTTCATCTACTATTTGGTAAACAAGTGTTACAATTGATATAGCAAACATGGGATAATTGTCTTGTTATTTGCCTTTTTTACACAATTGATAAAATGAATCTATTCCTTAGCATTTCATAATGATGGACATGAAGTCTTTGTTCCTATAGAGTTACTGCACACTCAAAATGTAATTATATTTGATGTGTTCAAATGTATGTTAGTTATTATTCTTATGGACACTCAAATTTTCCCTACATGATGCAAACTCATAATCTGAACCTGCTGACTAGAACACGAGGGCAATCACAAAGCAGATGCTTAGTAAATTTGTGTTGAACTTACATCAAATGACTTAGTGAAGTTTATTGACACCATACATGATTGTTTTATTGTAACATGATATCACTGTGTCCTTCCCTCACCAGATATTTAAAACTAATGTTACTACTTTACTGCGTTATTCAAGTATTATTGCATTTGGAGACAGAAAAATTAAGGCTCACTCTCCCTCATTGGATCTTTCTACTTTCTTGGGGCACAAGTGACCTCTACTAGGCTCATGGATTTGATTATCTTTTGACTTGCAAACTTCATTTCCTCACATTACCATTAATTCTTACTCGTACTGTTTGCTCTGTGCTAGTCTGTGCAGTTATTATCTGCTATTGCTCTTCTTCCCAGAACCTTGCATAGCTTAAATTTCCTCCTTCCTTAACACATTTTCTCACCACAGTACAAGCAATCCTATGGAAGTGCAGTGAGCCTTCCTGATCTGTGGGCTCAGCATCCATGGAGTCAACCAAATATGGATTTAAAATATTTGGAAAAAAATAAATTCCACAAAGTTTCAAAAGGCAAAACTTTAATTTCCCACCCACCAAATTCATGTGAATGAAATTATGTATTGGTATGTACTGTATGTAATCTAAAGCTGATTTAAAAGTATATGGGAGGGTATGTGTAGATTATTTGCAAATTCTAGACCACTTTATATAAGGCAAGTGAGTATCTGTGGATTTTGGTATAAATGGGCAGTGCTGGAACCATTTTCTCAGGGATATAGAGGAACGACTGTAACTTGTGAGGTAATCACCAAGTATCTCTTCTGGGTTTCTTAATTTGTTTTCTCCAATTATAAGTATGGATTTTGAAGACAAATAAGTGTTTGGGGCTTGGCCATATTAAAGACCTTTTGGCTACCCACCTGTTTTTTCCCAAACTTCAATTTTCTGATTCTAACATGGGGCTAGGAGCTTGCTCTCCTGGGTCTTGTGAAATGTGCTTGACAAAAGACCATTAGTGATTATGGTGATAATTCTTTCCACCATTATGAAGCATGAAAATTCTAAGATATATAAAACATTTGTACTCATGATTATTTAGATATAGGCTGTCATGTAAGAAATGTTGGATAATGTATACAGCAATTAAATAATCCCTTGCATTTACCCTATTACCCTGAGAGAACAGAGCAATATTTCATTCAGGGTCTGCTAGGATATATGTGGGAACTGATTGGCTAACATGTGAACCTATAAAGATACTCTTTCCACCTTTTAACCTCCAAATTAGACTCCTTTCTGAGTGAGCTACTCCAACATTTGGCTATCAGGCAATTCTATTCTTCCTAAGTATGCCTGTAGCAGCTGCAGGTGCTAGTAAAAATTGAAAAGGGCTGAGTGACTAATAATCCCAGTTTGGGACGTTCTTCACATTCTCCGTGTTAATTGTGAATTAGGCTGAAAACAACAGGATTATAGTGTCAGCTGTGGTTTTATAGTTCCATTGACACCTAGCATTGGATGCATTGGATGAGTGTGGTGTGGATATTGCAGGCCAGGGGATTGCCTTAAAATGGAGATTCATCTTTTTTGCTTTGAACCTTAAAATTGGGCTATTTTCAGCATAGGATACTCCCATGCTTGGCTATCCAGCATTTTAGGCCTGCTTAAGGTTGCTGTCCCACACTTTATTGCAGTAGTAGTGGTTCTGGTGGTTTAAAATGAAGAAGCTGCTGAAGTGACTCATGTAATTAAGGCTCTGTGGTTCTTTGTATGTTCCATGTACCAGCACCCCAAGGTGGATTCAAATAAGTCTGATGCTGAGAGACAGCTTTTACTCAAACACTAGGCCCCCTCAATGCAGTTGCCATGGGAGATGATGCATCCAGATCCTTTTGTTTCCATGGTAACCTGACACTTGACCCAGTCTCATTCAGACTTGACACACCAAAGGCAGCTTTTACTCAGCAGTCAGCACCCTTTCCTTTGTCAGTTCAGAGTGAGGAAATAGGGTGAACAGAATTCTTTCCCCAAAGATACTACCCTATAAGTTATTTGGCTCTATAAGTGGGAAACAATTGCTTCTGAAATTTTTACTATCATTAGAACGTGGATACACATGTGGATCATTTGCTTAATGAAGACATACTGGACGGAGCATACCAATTTCTTCCCAAACTCTTAGAAGAACAGGTCATATATTATTATTCATGACTTGAACAAACTGAAATAAAGATAGCTACTAATCATTTGAGTGTTTTCTATCTAAAAGGCTCTACTCCTTGTTCCTTATAGGTAGCTTGATTAGTACTAGCTTATTGTTCAATGTACTATACAATAAATCTAAAATAGTGAATGTATGATATAATGGTACATGAATCACAACAGATAAAAACAGAGAACAGACAACCTGATAGTTGAGAGATGGTATTTCAAAGTACCTTTAATTTACATTTGTTACTATGAGTAAATTTGACCACATTTTCATATAATTCAGGGCCATTTTTATATCTTTTTAATAAACTCTTTGTTCAAGTCTTTTGTCACATTAGGTCATACCTTTATGGTATTTTTTACTTGACTTTAGAAAGTACTTTACATTTATTCAGAATATTAGGACTTTACCTTTCATATATTCTGAAAGTATTTTCTTGGAGTTGGTTATTTGATTTTTATTTGCCTGTCTTTTCACTTTACGCTAGGCCACAATATTTCTTCTTCTTTATTCTGGGGATGTCATTTATAATTTTTTTCTTTGTGTCTGGATTTTGATTTCTTGGTGGAAGCCACTTCCACATTCCCAGGTTATTACAGAGTCTACCTGTATCCCATTATGGTATTAAAGAGCTTCATTTTTTTATTTTTAGTTCTCTAAACCACTTAGAGGTTATTCTTTTTACAAACTATAGATGAAATTGTATGTTTTACCAAGTGGTTATCTGGTTGTCCCAACATAATTTATTAAAAATGCTTTTCTTTTCCCTAGTTATATGTTAGGTCACCTTCATTATATATTACTTTTTATATGTTCATGGATGTTTTTCAAACCTTTCTATTCTGTTCATTCAAGAACCAGTACCATACAGTTTTAATTATCAAGAGTTAATAGTATGTTTTATTCCTGGTTGGGTTAGTTTCCCTTCATTTCTACTTTTTATCACAATTTGCTGTAACTATTACTTGCATGTTTTTTTTTCCTCCCCTAGAAGAAATTTAGAATCAATTTTTCCTTCTCTAGGGGGGAAAAACTCACTGGCATATTTTAAATTAAGATTTCATTAAATCTATAAACTAATTGACATATTAATGATATTGAGCCTTCCCAGCCAAGATCAAAGGGATAGTTTTCCCTCTTTTTAGAGCTTTCAGGGGTCTTTAATATTTTCCTTATATAGCTTTGCCAAATTACTTGTCACATTTATTCCTAAGAATGTTATCTTATTTATTACTATTATAAATGAGATTGTCTCTTCCATTATATCATGCTCCTCATTATTATTTATATGTATATAGTCATTGATTATTGTATATTAATTTATATCCTTCTAAATTTACCACATCTTTTATTGTTTATGTTAGTTTTATCTTTACATTTCTCAATGTGCCCAAGTAGAATATCATGTAACTAACAAATAGAGAGAATTCAGAGAATTATAATTTTTTTGGAATTCTTATGGCTATAATTGTTTTTGTAGTGTTTATTAATATCTCCATTACAAGTTTGAATATTTGAAAGAGTGGACAATTCTTTCCTTGCTCATGACCTTAGCAGGAATTTCTCTTATGTTTTCCATTGAGGATTTTAGTATTTATGTTATTATTGATACATATATATGATAGGCACTTCCTTTTAGGTGTATGTATATACATATTATATATTTACTATATATAATATATACATATTATATGTGAAACATTCATCATTTTCTTAGTTGTTTTTTCATTTCATTTTGTTTTGTTTTGATTTTTTTGGAATAAACATTGAACTTCATTGAATACTTTTTAATGATTTCTGGAGATTTGCATGAAGTTTTTCTCCTTAGGTCTATCATAAGGTGAATTATATTACTAGATTCCCTAATTATTGAATCATCCCTGATCGCCTGGAATAAATACTACTTGTTCATGATGAATTACTTTCTAAATTGGTGTTAGATTTTCATACTGAAATTTAATTTAGGAGATTTGCATATTCATAATAATACAGGTATTTATAATTGAAATTGGCCTGTAACTTTCTTTTATTTTACTATCTTCATCAGGTTGTGGTATCAATATTATATTTATTTCACAAAAATAGTTTGAATTTTCTTTTATTTTTTGTGCTTTGTAATTTTTTGTGTAGCCTTGAGAGAAATAACTTATATACCGTTATGATTAGTTGGTGCTAAAGTTTTGATAAAATTCTCCTGTGAAAATATTAAAGTTAGATGCTTTTCTTTGAGGAAGTTCTTAATAAATCTCCCTATTTATGCTATAGAAATTAGTTTAATTAAGATTCTCATTTCACTTAGAGTCAATTTTGACAAAATTGTTTTTCTAGGAAATTGTAAGGTTTCAACTTTGTGTGGAAAAAAAAGGCTTTTAAAAGATTTCTCTATGTTAATCATTATTTTCCCCTTTTCATTTCTTATTCTGTGTGTCTGTGTTTTCTCCTTATTCACTGATTACATTAGCTAGTGGTTGGTTCCTTGTTGAATTTTAAGAAAACAGAATTTTGTTTTGTTTTTGAGACCAAGTTTCACTTTGTTGCCCTGGATAGAGTGCCTTGGCATCATAGCTCACAGAAGCCTCAGACTTCTGCACTCAAGCAATTCACTTGCCTCAGCCTCCCAAGTAGCTGGGACTATAGGCACCTGCCACAATGCCCAGCTATTTTCTAGAGATGAGGTGTTGCTCTTCCTCAGGCTGGTCTCAAACCCGGGAGCTCAGGAAATCCACCTGCCTCAGCCTCCAAGAATACTAGGATTACAGGCATGAAAGGAAATAGAATTTTGATTTATTTAGTTCCACTTCTTTTCCATTTCATGTCTCTTTAATGTTTTCTTTTATCTTTATCATTGATCTTTGTGTTATATTTTGCTTTACTTTATTGTTCTTTGCCTAACTTTAGGAGTTAAAATTTTAATTTATTAATATTATTTTAAAATTGTATTGGTATAAGTAAGACTATTGATTTTACTTTAACATTGCTAAAATATATCTCACGTATTATGAGATAAAGGGTTTCCAATATTTTTTAATGTTGAACTTTTGGTTTGTATTTCTCTTTTCATTCCAGAGCTTTTATTTTATGTTGTTATATAGAACGTTGTAAAATTTACTTATGGAAAGACTTTTTAAAAATTTTAAACTTTGCTTTATGATAAAAGAATAATGGCTATGTTATTTATACTTCATTGAATATGATGATATATGGTAAAGTTTTATGAATATTCCTTGGGTATTTGAAAAAGTGTTTTTCTGTTGTCTAGGTATAACATTTGATATATATATTCAAAAGATCTACCTTGTTGGTTACGTGAAATAAGTCTTCTGTATCTTTGCTTATTTTTTTTGTCTATTTGGCTTATCTTAGACAGTTGTGTTAAAGTCTGTTATTAGCATGTTTCTATATATTCCTCCCTGTATCTCCTATAATTTCTGCTTTATGAAAGTATGTATGTGTTATTTAGCACATAAATATTCATAACCGTTTTTTCTTCATTGGGAATTATAGCTTTCAGCATTATAAACACCAAAACAAAGATGAGGACCATGGTGGAAGAATATTATAAAAACATAAATCTTGAGAAAGAGAAACCATTAAAAGAAGGAAGGGGAATAAGGAAGAGCAAGAAAAAAAATCAATCATTTCATATGTAAAAAGTGAAAGTTAAAAGATTTCATTTAAAGCTAACAAGATAATTACTAGAAAGTTAAGTAAAGGAACAGGGGACACCACCTCATGCCTTGTGCCCATAGGAACTGGTGTCAATCAACAGACAGGATCTTGATGTCCAGTTTATACTCAATGGACTTCTTATGGCCCACCTTAGGGGGGTGGATAGGGCAGAATTTAGCACACACGAATAGAAAGGGATACCTCAATCTGGTGACTGATACATAATAAGAGACAAAAGATTCTCTTGGCAATCATCATCACTCATTTATTCAATAAATCTTCATATAAAGATGCTCTCTATAAAAAATGATCTTTAAGTCATGCTTCTGCTTAAAAGGCACAGACAGGTTTCACTACAGCTTAAAATCCCCATCAGTCTAATTGTTACCCATTTAAATTTTTCTTGTTAACTCTTAGTACTAGCCTGCTCATATTAATTTCTTATATTCTTTTTTTTTTTAAACTGTGCCTCACTCTGTTGCCCTGAGGTTGAGTGCCTTGGCTTTATATAAGCTCACAGAAACCTCAAATTCTTGGGATGAAGCAATCTTCTTGCCTCAGCTCCCAAGTAGCTGGGACTACTGGCACTGTCCACCACACCTGGCTGTTTTTTAGAGATGGGGTCTTGCTCTTGCTCAGGCTGGTCTCCAACTCCTGAACTCAGGCAATCCTCCCGTCTAGGCCTCCCAGAGTGCAAGAATTACAGGCAGGAAGCACCGCATCTGGCCATTCTTATATTTTTTAATATTACTCTCCCCACTAAAATGTAAACACCACAGGGGCATAGATTTTTGCCTGTTTTGTGTTTTATTCTGTCAATACCATCTACAATACTGCTGTAACATGTTACATGTACACTCTAAATAAATATTTGCTATATTAACATATAAATAATACTCTAATTCATCCCTTCAGAGAATGAAACATTTGAGAGTGATCACGGCAATATATTTTTATAAGAAATCAACCAACTATAGTGTCACTTCACTGCCTCATTCAACATCCAGCATATATTTAATAAGCACCTGCTTTGTTCTAGCCCTTGTGAGAGCACATGTAGTGAGAATAAGGAGGCTAGGGCTAATATGATATAGCTGGTCTGGTCAGTTTAGGTCCTATGTGAACTTTACTTCACATCTCTCATTCATTCCTGTTTTGTAAACTCAGCTTTGTTGGGGCAATTGATTTATAAGATTAATCTTTAAATTGGAAATGTTGTTTTGGGTCATAAGTTATGGGTTATGTCTATTATTGTTTATTATAGGTCATGGGTTACGTTAATTACTGTTGTTTAAGTGTTAGTAAGGTTCATGCTTTTATGTATAAAACTGTGATTTGGGGGCCAGGTGTGGGGGCTCACACCTGTAATCCTAGCACTCTAGGAGGCCCAGGTGAGTGGATTGCTTGAGCTCATGAGTTCGAGATCAGCCTGAGTAAAATTGAAAAATAAAAATAGAAAAACTGAGGCAAGAAGATCTCTTGAGCCCGAGTTGGAGGTTGCTATGAGCTATGATGCCATGGCACTTTACTCTATCTCAACACAAAAACAAAACAAAACAACCCCCCCAAAAAAACTGTGACTTTGGATGTGAAAGAACAGAACAGTCTTGGAGAGGATACTCTCATTATTCTCCAGAATTGGTGACCTTTTGACAAATAAAGTTTGATGGACCTATTCCCATCTCTGCGCATTGGATGATGGTGACAGGTGACTGGATCCTCTTCATCCAGTAATACCTGTGCTAGCCACTGTGAGTATAGAGATGAACACAGTACAGTCTCTGATCTTTACTAGTATTGGAGCTAATTGGAAGAGTCCAATCATAAATTTTGTATTAAGCTATTATGCATTTAGCTTCAATAACAAAATAAACAAAATCAACTATCAATGACTTAAAGTAGTGGTTTTCAACTTGTGCAGTGCCACAGAACCAGCTTTGGAAAAAGACAAACTTTCTGTAAAATGGTAAAATTCTTATGGAGGGTAATTGGCATATCTGGCATATATATATTGGCCAATAAATCCCAATTCTCAAAATCAAAAAAAACACTGAGGAAGTATGAAAATGTTGCTAATTGCAGCAATATGTGTTAAAGCAAAAATAGGAATGATTAATACTCGTGAATAAAAGACTTGAAAATGAAATATTTGAATATTATACAGCTATAAAAAGTAACAATAACTATTTTTATATATTGATTTGGTACACTGTCCAGGATATATTAATAAGTGAAGAAAAGTGTTGATGAAAGATAAGCCATACTCTGTAAAATAATTTAAAGAGGCTTATTCTGAACCAAATTTAAGGACCAGGACTCAGAGCCACACCCAGGAAGCCCTGAGCAAGTGGACTCAGGGTGGTGGGATTACAGTTTGGTTCTATACCTTTTAGGGAGATAGGAATTACAGGTAAGGTCATAAATCAATAGGTGGAAAACATATATTGGTTTGGCCAAAAAATGTGGGACATCTGGGGGAGCGGTTTACAGTTTATAGGTGAGTTTAAAGATTCTTTAGCTGACAATTGGCTGAAAGAGTTAGCAGGAGTCAAAGAAAAGGAATGCTTAAGCTAATGGGTCGGTTATTCAGAGAAGAAGGACATCAAGTAGTTTGTTATGTATATTGAGACCAGCAGGTAGGTCTTGAATCACCTTAGGCTTGTTAATGAGTTACAGAGGACAGGTCTAAGAAGGGGAGGGGGGCACGATAAGGCATGTCTTAATCTTCTTTCTCTTGGCTAGCAACTCAGTTTTAGGGAGCCCCTTGGCCAAGAGAAGGTCCAGTCAGTCAGCCTCTTGCAGGGGAGACTTAAGATTTTATTTTAATTCGCAAAATTTAAGATGGGGAAAATTGCATAGTACATTATTATTTATCAAAAATGATATGTTATGAATACATACACAGAATTATAATCAACAAACTAAAAATACTTTATCTGTGGGAAAGAGAAGGTGAAGAGGGAGAAGAAGGGGAACTTCTTTAAATTATATGTTTTTTAGTTTTGACTTTGGTACTATGTAAACTTTCTACATATTTATTTAAGACAGAATCTTACTTTGTTGCCCTTGGTAGAGAACTGTGGCATCACAGCTCACAGCAACCTCAAACTCTTGGGCTTAAGTGATTTTCTTGCCTCAGCCTTTCAAGTAGCTGGGACTACAGGCACCCACCACAATGCCCGGCTATTTTTAGAGAGGAGGTCTCTCTCTGTCTCAGGCTGGTCTCCAACTTGTGAGCTCAGGCAATCCACTCGCCTCGGCCAGCCTCCCAGAATGCTAGGATTACAGGCATGAGCCACCACACCCAGCCTATAAAAACTATTTAAATAAGATAAAAATAATTCTTATTGATGAAAGCAACATAAATCTAATGGTCTTTATTGTGCATTCATTTGGTGGCATTACCACACGTACAGAAACTATTTCTAATGATTTTTTTTTTGAGCCAGAGTCTCACTCTGCTGCTCTGGGTAGAATGCTATGAAAGAGCTCAAAGTAACCTCAAACTCCTGGGTTCAAGTGACCCTCCTGCGTCAGCCTCCTGAATATCTGTGGCTACAGGCATGTGCCTCCATGCCTGGCTACTTTTCTATTTTTAGTAGGGATGGGGGTCTCACTCCTACTCAGACTGGTCTGGAACTCCTGAGCTCAATCAATCCACCTACCTTGGCCTCCCAGAGTGCTAGGATTGCAAGGGAGAGCCATTGCACTCAGTTCTAGTGATATTTGTTTGATTTTTTAAAATTAAATCATAGCTGTGTACATTAATGTAATTAGTCATGGGGTACAATGTGCTGGTTTTATATACAATTTGAAATATTTTCATCAAACTGGTTAACATAGCCTTCACAGCATTTTCTCAGTTACTGTGTTTAGACATTTATATTGTACACCTAGTAAATTTCACATGTACCCTTGTAAGATGCAGCATAGGTGTGGTCCCACCAATTACCCTCCCTTCACCCATCCTCCCCCTCCCCTCCTCTCCCCTCCCCTCCGCTCCTTCTCCCCGTTCCCCTTCTTGTTGGGCTATAATTGGGTTATAGCTTTCATAAGAAAGCTATAAATTGGTTTCATAGTAAGGCTGAGTACATTGGATGCTTTTCTTCCATTTTAAAACATAATCTTTTGTTCTATACATTTTTAGTCAGATACAATCTGAAGACCAAAAGAACCACACAAAATTTTTAAACCGTTTTCATATAGTATTTTTAATGGTAGTGCTGGCATATATTTTAGACATTGTGGGTGTAAATTGGAGGAAAACACTAGTGAGTAATTTTATTGGTGTCATTGGGAGTCAGAACTTGTGGCTTCAGAGAAAGGATATACTAAAGTAAGTACCTATCCTCGCCGGGCAAGGCTGGTGGATCACCTGAGCTCAGGACAGCAACACTCGGTCTCTAAAAATAGCTGAGCATTGTGGCAGGCACCTGTAGTTCCAGCTACCTGGGAGGCTGAGGCAAGAGGATTGCTTGAACCCAAGAGTTTGAAGTTGCTGTGAGCTGTGACACCATGGCATTCTACCGAGGGAGAAAAAGTAAGATTCTGTCTCCAAAAA
This sequence comes from Otolemur garnettii, assembly GCF_000181295.1. NCBI lineage: Eukaryota > Metazoa > Chordata > Mammalia > Primates > Galagidae > Otolemur > Otolemur garnettii. Next base: position 497,937 of record NW_003852682.1, read on the forward strand.
AAAGGTACATATCCTAGAGCCCTGAATTTGAATGGCAAGTATTAGTATGATATATTTTACTTTAAAAAATACATACTTCTTAGTTATGTCCTCTACAAGGCCCCGGAAATCATGATGAACCCAGTAGAATACAGTCAAACACCATAATTTTACTCTCTAAAAAGTATTTTCCACCAAAAAAATCAAACTTACATGATGAATTAGCTTATTTGGGGAAATCTATAAAGTGCATCAGACTTGAACAACCTGATGTACAAGAAAAAATGAAGCTATCAATGACTACTGGAATTATGTGAAAAGATTTCAAAAGCCAATCATGAAATTCACAGTAGGCTGTTTTGCATTTAGTTTCATTAAAAAAACAAACAAAAATCAACTGACAACAACCTAAACTAATGGTTTTCAACCCTTACAGAACCACAGAATCACCTGGGAAGCTGAATGCCTAAAAATGGAACAGTTTGAGCATCTTTAGAATAATTAAAGATTTAAACACATTTAAATACTGTGTGCATAATGATTGATTCTAAAATATACTTCACGGTCACCTTTAAAAGCACTAGGGAATAAATCCTTTATTTGTAAACAGGTAAATAAAAGGAAATAATCAAATAATTACCCTTTCATTTGCCCATGAATTATCTAGTATGTCATCAAATAGTTAATGAGGAGAAAATTTTCTTTGAAGAATTAGCCTAGCTAATAATGCATAAAGATAAATTGTATATCTTCATTCTATAATCTGTGATTAAATAGTGGATCTAGGGAACAATCATCAATGTATGCTAACATCAAAAAAATTAGACAACCAGACAGTATGTATTTAAAAAAAAAAAAAGAAAAGAAGGGAATGAAAAAAAAAAGAAAAAGAAAGAGAGAGAGATATATCAATCTCGGGAAGCCTCTCTCTCTAACAACCGATTTTGCAAAGAAGACAGGAGAGAGGGACATGTTAAATAACAGCAAAATGAGGATGTAGGCAAAATCTAGACTGTAAGAAACTCTGTGGAATAAAAGATTCAGATTCTTTAGCAAATAAACTGCAAGAAAAAAAGAGAGAAGAGACAACCTACAGATTGAAAGAGACTTAACAGACATATCAACAAATACATGAAAGTAAGTTGGATCCTGAGTTGAAAATAAAATTTCAAAAAATAGATATTTATATGCAATTGAGAAATTTGAATTAGGAATGAATGTAAAGATATTTAGAAATTATAATTAATTTTTACATGTGATAATGTTATTGTGCTTACATTTTTTATGTGTTCACTTTTCTTTTTCTTATACAGTGTCTCACTGTCACCAGGGCTAGAGTGCATTGACACCATCACAGCTCATTGTAACTTTAAACTCTGGGCTCAAGCAATTTTGCTTTAGCCTCCTGAGTAGCTGGGACTAGAGGTGCATGGCCACCACACCATGCTCAGCTGATTTTTTAATTTTTTTTTGTGAAGATGGGGTCTCGTTATACTGCCCAGGCTGTCCCCCAACTCCTGGCCTCAAGTGATCCTCTGGACTTGGCCTCCCAAAGTGCTAAGATTACAAACATGAGCCACCACACTCGACCTAAAGTGTCTACATCTTTTAGAATTATGTATTAAAATAATCTTTCATTAAGTGATCTGATGTTGGCTGGGCTCAGACAAATGATATCAGAATTTCTGGATATGGGACTAGATCATTAGTATTTCTGAAAGTGCCTTTAAATGAGTTTACTATGCAATTAGAGTTTAGAGTAAATGGTATATACACAAATGGGGTCTTACTTCCCCCCCCCCAGATAAGAAATCTGGACGTATACTTGTGCTAACACAACTGCTCAAAGACCCACAAAAACACTAAGGTGTTCATTTTCCGGATCAACCATTTTCAGCAAGTTGACTCTGTGACCTCCTACATATTACAGTATGGCTATAACACCTCCAGGTATCTCTATCACATTCCCAGTACCACCATCCTCTTCTCTCATGTCTGTCCTTCTTATTAAGAAATAGTATTATCTACAAAAATCCCAACACATTCTTTGTACACTTTATTGGGCAGAACTGTGTCACATGTCCACTGATAGTTGCAGATGAGGTTGAAAAGACATCAGTGGACAAAGAGGATATGATTGGAAAAATCATCAGGGAGCCCCCTCAGGACTGGACATATCGCTTCCTTGAACAAAATCAACGTTTTTACGACCTAATAATGGTAGGGAGGGCTGTTGGGTCAGCAAATCTAGTAAGAAAGAGAAGAAAAGCTCCTTGGGTAAAAAACATAGCCAGGGGTAAGCATTTGATATGGACTGAAGAGAATAAACTAAAAATAATTGAGTCACACACTATGTTCTGGCACTTTTTGTACCTGAACCTTGTTCAGTCCTTAGAACAGTTTTACAAAACAAATAACTGCCATTTTCTCCACATTAATGCATGACAGACCAGAAGCTTACAGGTGGAGAACCTAGGTTCTTTTCTCAGCATTCTGATTGGTGGCTCCATGGGTCGTTACTTTTTCTCTCTGCCTTGGGTTTTAGCCACATTTATGGATTACCAAGGTCACCGTCAGAAATGACATAAAAAAGGAAAGAAGTCAGCACAGCGCTAGGCATATTCCATGTCAGAAGAACATATTTTTATTCTGGCCACCATCTCAAATGATGGGAGCTATTGACAGGGTTGAGGGCCCAAGAGACACCCTGAGCAGAACTTGCCCTTAATTTTAACTGTTACCAGTCTGCATACTTAAGTCACATGTGGTATTTTGGGTGCCATTAGTTCAATCAGGTATTGGCAGATAGTGTGGAGTCTAACACTCATATTTGAAGGTCTGTGAGGCTTGGTGATTTCATCACCTTCAGAACTGACTGTTGGGTCGGTGCCTGTGGCTCAAGTGGCTAAGGCGCCAGTCACATACACCTAAGGTAGCGGGTTCGAATTCAGCTGGGGCCGCCAAACAATGACGGTTGCAACCAAAAAATAGCTGGGCATTGTGGCGGACGCCTGTGGTCCCAGCTACTTGAGAGGCTGAGGCAGGAGACTTGCTTGAGCCCAGGAGTTGGAGGTTGCTGTGAGCTGTGATGCCACAGCACTCTACCCAGGGTGACAGCTTGAGGCTCTGTCTCAAAAAAAAAAAGGAAAAAAAAAAAAGAACTAATTGTTGGGGTGGTGCCTGTGGCTCAAAGGAGTAGGGTGCTGGCCCCATATGCCGGAGGTGGTGGGTTCAAACCCAGCCCCAGCCAAAAACTGCAAAAAAAAAAAAAGAAAAAAGAAAAAAGAAAAAAGAATAGACTGCCATGGTGCCTGTCTCCTGTACTGTCAGCAACTTTGACTTCTTTGTCTTACCGAGTGACTCTGATATATATTTGTCCCCTGGCCACCAGTGGGCACAGCTCAGATTCTGCTAGGAAATCAGTACTAGCTTTTTCATGTTCCCAGTTTCCTCCAGACCTTGAATAGTGTGGCATCTCTGAAAGCAAGCAGTTCTTTGTTAACTTTTGGTTATGGCATTTTACTCACTACTGGGATCTTGTGAAGTGATCTCTCATTTGGCACTAATCACCATGCCTTAAGGTTAGGGCCTCCTTAAATGTATCTCCTGACCTTTAAATTCTCTGTATTCATTTCTTAAATGTATAAAATTTATGCTTATGGATCACTTACCCTTTTAGACAAGAGCTCTTTTTGGTTTAGCACACATTGAAGAACTTGGATGGGGATACAGTGTTATCATTAGCATCACTCAGGATCTAAGCCTTTGGGTATTTAATAAATGCAATAATATATTTTATTTCACCTTTTAATTTATATGCTACCAAATTGGTAAAATAAATTAAAGCTGTTTAGAAAGTTAAATAATGTATGTCATAGGAGCATTAATTAAAGCAGAGTGCCCAAAGAAATTCAAGGGAGGATAACAATTGCTAACATTTAATGTTTAATGCAGGGACTAACAGCTAAATCTTCAGAAGCCATTTGGGTATTTCTTGGTCACTTGCCATGTGAAAATATGTCCTTCTGTGAGTTTACTGATGTGGCAAAAGGTCACAGTTAGACTGTAGTAGAGCAATTAAAAGCAGTCTCAGGAGGAGATAATTCATGTAAGTTGCTGTTAGAGAATAAAGAAGCCTATACTTGGTGCCCCAAATATTGGACATACATCATATCAAGAGAGAGATGCAGTGGCATGATTGTGTACAGCAGCCTGTGAAAAAATCTTTTTTGTCCTCTTATGCTAAAACTGAGGCCAGGTTTCAATATATCTGATTGGACTTTTGAAAAAGTTCAGCATCTAAAGAGAAAAATATCTTCAATAGAGGGCTGAGAAATGTCTGAAAATTATGTTTATGCAAATTTTGATTGCCTAATATTAATCTGAATAGGAAGTGATGGGCTTTGCTGAACTCCCCTTTGATTAATGTCTGAGTATTAGCACCTGAAAATCTTAACACTGATTTATCAAAAGAAACACATTTTAGGCTCAGTGCCTATAGCTCAAGCAGCTAAGACGCCATCCACGTATACACAAGAGATGGTGGGTTTGAACGCATGCCCGGGCCTGCTAAACAACGACAACTACAATAAAAAAAATAGCCAGGTGTCGTGGCAGGCGCCTATAGTCCTAACTACTGGGAGGCTGAGGCAAGAGAATTCCTTAAGCCCAGGAGTTTGAGGTTGCTGTGAGCTATGATGCCATGGCACTGTACCCATGGCGACAACGTGAGGCTTATAGTCTCACTATGTCACCCTGGGTAGAGTGCACTGGAAATTTTTTCCTGGATATCAGAGAAAGATGCTTATAGTGAGCAACATGGAGTTCTGCTAGCTTCTACCCAGTGCAAACTTTCACCCTTCTTGCAACCATTAGATCTTTGCAAAAGTACAGAATAAGCTGGCCCCTTTCTTTAAATCTACTCAGATTTGTCCCATGACCAGAGGAATAAAGAAGGAACTTTGGGAGAAAAGTTGCCATGAGCCAGTGGGCAGACATTAAGAAAGCCTGAAGTAGGAAGTTCATAGTGTACCTATAGCATGCATGCACCTATGAAGCTCTGAGAATTGTTAAATTAAACTGGACTGAATTGGAAGCAAAAAAAAAAAAATACTTCTGAAGAGACATTTCCCTGAATATGGTTTTATAAGTAATTGGGTCCCCTAAGGCAACTAGTACCATGTTTACGAATGGCTCCAATTTGGAATATTGGAAAACACCACCAGGTATCAACAACTATAAATATCCAGGAAGTTAGAAAGAAATGTTACCATGAGTTTATATCTACTTCTCAAAGAGCTAGAGTCTGGTGACTCCAACTGCCTGGATAATCCGCCTTTGACGAAAATGCAAAGAACTGGATTCATAAATTTTTAAGTTTTATGTCCTTCCCTTTTAAGACGTGTGTATATATGATGTGTATGTATATATCGTGTATTTACATACACACACACACACACACACACAGAGTTCAGAGCTCCTGGTAGGGAAACAACTGGCTGAGAAAGACGTTTAGGAGCCAGTTTTTTTTTTTTTTTTTTTTGTGACAGAGTCTCACTATGTCACCCTAGGTAGAGTCAACCTCAAACACTTGGGCTTGAGCAATTCTCTTGCCTCAGCTTCCCAAGTATCTGGAACTACAGCCTGCCACAGTGTCCAGCTATTTTCTTGTTGCAGTTGCCATTGTTGTTTGGCAGGCCTGGGCTGGGTTTGAACCTGCCAGCTCTGGTGTATGTAGCTGGAGCCCTAGCCACTGACCCAAGGAGCCAATTTTTGATGGCAAATTGCTCAAATAGGATGGAGCTAGTTCTGCCCTGGCTTGTGGTTTTTTGCCCTATCAGTGGAAGGTAACCACAATAATCCTATGAGTAAATTAATACAATTACAAACCAGTGAGATTGATGCAGCATCAAAAGTATTTTTTTAAGTGGATGCCAGAGTAAAACTTTTTCTCAAGTACTGGATTGGTTCAGCACAGAGCCAAGAAGGGAAACTTGTAAGATGAAACTCTTGCCAGTGACATTCTAGTGTTTAAAAAAACTGTGTCTAACAATTATAAGAGGGACTTTGCCTAACAAATGCAATGTAACCTAAGTCTTTGTACCCTCAATGAATCTCAAACAATAAAAATAAATAAAAAATTTAAACAGTAAAAACACTGTATCAAAGACAGTATGAGGCATATCCCTGTGGATTAGTTTGGTTGAAATATGACTAAGTAAAAATCATTATTTCTCATGTGTGCACCTTGAAGATCTATGATGGATAATTCACAGTAGAGACACACTATGATACTGAAGCTCTGACAAAACCAGTGTGGCTATCTCTGACAGGTTAGACATTCTAGAGGCATATTGGTATACAAAGGAAGGGATCATGGAGAACAAGACACTGCCTTTACCTGAGCATGGGCCCAGGGTGTTGAGGCAGCAGTCTCCACACCTGTTCAACCAAGGCACGATTGTGAGGTTTGCCTATAAAGCAAACCCTTCTTACAAGTATACTGCTGTGCCTAAGAGAAACTGGCTCTGCCAACCATTGGGCAGGTGTTTGCACTGGGCCCCTACCCACTTACCAAGACAAAGTTCTTCAGCTGTTGATAGTTATGCAGGTTATAAGACTGCTCTCCTGGCAATAAATGCAGGCACCTCAGAATCCACAATTGGTGTTTTCCTCAAGAAGCTCGTTCAGAAAAACATCCAGTGCCTCTAACTCCAAGAGTAAGTCATGATGTAATTCTAACAACCTTCTACCGTTCCCACCAACCCCAAGCACTGAAGTGTATAAGGGTGAAATGGTCTCACTTACCCTTAATTTTTTACTAAATAACCCACAGCTCTATTGCAAGTATTTGCATTCTCAATTGTCATACCCCTTAATATGCTGTGACCCACATCACAAGTTTCATGGTGAACAAAATCAAGGGGTGTGTTAAGATAATGCAGTACAGATAAGAGTCTAGTCAACTTATGTCTGAATCCCCAAAAATATGTGTAATTTGGATATGCTCAATGTTATGGGAAAAAGGAAAACAGTAAGTTTTACCTTAATGTTGTCAATAGGTTTTTGGAAACTGTGATACTAACAAAAGGACATGTAACAAAATTCAAAATCCTTTTTTCTTCATCAATGTTATAACAAAATAAGCTGAATGACCTTATTTGAAGAACTGCAGTCTGTTGTTTCCTTTAAATTCTAAGTTTCCAAGAACCTGTCAATGGCACTAAGAGAGGAATTACTCGCACAAATAAAGATGGCCTGAGCCTTTGACTTTCAAATTACAGGGAGTGGGGTGGGTTGGGACGTAGGGGGTGCAAAAAGGCTTCTTTATTGATGGGACTTGGACAAAGAAAACAAAGCTTATTGTGAAGAACCCTAAAATAAAATTTTTTTAACATAAAATTTTTTCCTTTAATACAAACTTGTGTATTGTTTGTATATCCCTCATTTAAAAGTGAATAGAGGATAGTTTTTAAAAATCAAAGTGATAAAACCTATTCAGTTACCTGACAAAGTAAAAAAGCTAACTGAATAGAACATATAAATTGTAAACATAATCTGAAAGCATTTCAAATACCAAGATTCAAAGGGAATATTTTATTCACATGTTAGTTGTCTTTTTAACATGTACACACACATTGACACACTCTGATCTGCGTGGAACAAGGGTTGTCTAATTATCCTAAAGGAAAATGAAAAATTAAAAATATATTAATTTTTCATTATTATAGGCAATTACATCCACGTCACTTACAAAGCTATTACTGATTTTGTCCAAGAAAGCAGAGTGGTATAGAGGAAGGAAATTCAAGGGTAAATTTAACAGGGACATAACTGAAATCTCAACATGAGAAGCTGAGAAAACATGAATTTTTGCTGTGAAATTTCTCTTTGCAAAATATGAAGAAAAGTCTATCAATGGGCAGTAAATAAGAGGTGAACTTTACAGTCAATTATTCTCACAGTATGGTGCAGTGGCATCAATAAAATTGCTTAGTCTTTCTCTGGGACCAGTTTCAGAACTTTTCCAATAGCAATGGTCTTACCCTCATCTCTTAAAGTAAAGCGACCCATCTGAGGAAAATCTTTAAATGTCTCGAGGCAGATAGTTCCTGCTGTCCTTAGACGAGCAATGCAGACTTGATCTTGTTTCACGAAGCGGGGCCGTGTCTTACTTTTTTCTCCTGACTTTTTGTCTACTAAGGAGATTAAGGCTGTTATCTCAACTTCCTCAATACAAGTATGAATGTGCAGCACCGCATTATAACCTGGGCAGATGATGGATTTGTGCTCAATAATCACTATCTGAACATCAAACGTGCGTCCAGAGTGGCAAAGATTACTAGGGTCACAAAGTATGAATCCTGGGAGAATCTCTTCTTCTTCAATTCCCTTCAGTCTGATTTTGAGGTTTTCACCTGGGGCTACAAAGTCAGTTTCAGTATCATCAGAAAGTATTCCAAGAACTTCCACATTGTGCTTGTTTGGCATCATCACAAGCTGCTGGCCTTTAAAAATGGATCCTGATTCCAGCTTTCCCAGGACCACAGTGCCCATATCCTTGTACTTATCCACAATTGGCAGCCTAATTGGTCCATCAATTGATCTGTTGAAGTTTGGCAAATTATCCAAATATGGAATAAATGGTAATCCGGTGTACCAAGGGCAGAAATCTGATTGATCTTTAATATTGGCTCCTGTCAGTCCTGAACAGGGCATAAAGTGAATGTCCTTTTTAGGACTGAAGCCCACTTTTTTCAAAAAGGGCACCAGTTTATCCTTACATTCTTCATATCTCTCATTGCTCCAATTTACTGTTGGATCATCCATCTTATTAATCAACACGATTAAATGTTTCACCCCTGCTGTTTTGGCCAACATTGCATGCTCTCTTGTTTGTCCACCTTTTTCAAATCCAGTTTCAAACTCTCCTTTCCTGGCAGAGATCACCAGCACAGCCAAATCAGCTTGAGAAGCACCACCAATCATATTTGGAACAAAACTCTTGTGGCCAGGGGCATCTAAAATTGTGAAATGTTTCTTTTCTGTTTCAAAATAGGCACGACCCACTTCTACTGTTTTACCCTTGTCTCGTTCTTCCTGGTTTGTATCTAAGGCCCAGGATAAATACCAAGTTTCTCTGTTTTTCTCTTTAGCTTCTCTTTCATATTTCTCAAGTGTCCTTTTGTCAACCATTCCAGTCAAAAACATTATTTGTCCTCCAATGGTGGACTTGCCAGCATCTACATGCCCAATGAATACCACATTTACATGTTCTTTCTTAGGAGCACCTGAGGGTACGACCACAGATTTTGATTTTCTCATTTCCTCTTTCTCCTCCATCATTTCCTGGCCACCTTCTTCTGGGGGCCCCGAATCTCCCAAGGAACTACCCCCCGGCTCGGCTTCACTTACTTCTTTACTGTGCTCCCATGATTCTTCTAGGGCCATTTCAACCTCTCCATTTTCTATAACAGGTTCTGAAAGTTCCATGGTAACGGGTGAATTGGAACCTTCACGCGACACAAAGGGCTCCTCTTTGAATGGTTCCACAGGTGCCCCCCGTCCCAGCCTTTTACCTTTCAGGTTTCCTGCGCCGGTGCAGGTTTCATCGTTGCTGGCGAAGCAGGCAAGGGGGGTGGGCGGCTGGGCCAGGCCCCGCAAGAAGGACGGCACGAACTCCGCGGCGTGTACGTTAGGCACGAAGGGTTTGGCGTTCACGTTGAGCTGACGGCTGAAAGCCGAGCTGAGGGGCTCGTGCTGGGCCTCGGCCACGGCCGAGGAGACTCCATCCCCACTCGGGACTGAACTGGGGGTTTCCATGTCCACCTGGTCCCAGCAGTCGGGAGCCGAGTCGCTGCTGCTGCTGCCTGGATCCATGGTCTCAGGAGCTGATGTGTAGCAGGAAGGGCGCGGGCTCCGCCAGCGAGTGTAGAGGCAGCAAGAGCGAGGGGCCAAGATGTAGCCACACGAACCTTAGCTGCACCGTGGAGGCAGCTGAGCGCTGATGCGGCATTCGCAACTGCGGCGGCAGCAGCAGATATGGCGGCTCAACACTCTCCCCTTGTGTGCGAGCGGATCTCCTCCCCCCAGCCAAGCCCAACCACTTCCGACTCCTCCACCCCCGACCCAACGCTGGGCTTGGATTGACCCCTCACTGCCATCCGTACGCTCGGCCTTCTTCTCAGTCAGGGGCTAAGTCCAAAAGTACAATTTTTAAAACGAAAATTTCCATTCACTTTTGTTCATACGATTTGGAAGAGCAGTTCGACCACACTGTAATGATTAAACCTAGACAAGTACACCTGATTAACAATTCCACTCAAAGATTCCTGTAAAAATGAAAATCCCTATTAAACCAATGGGAGGCAGGATATGGTTTAACTATTCAAAAACACAGAAACTCAGCAACAGAAGGGAGAAATAAGTAGTGATAAGGGAGGAACTCGTGAAATACATAAATATGTAGCTGACTTTAGGAAATGCAACTTAAGATCACTCAGTTGAAATCCAGAGGCCTTTTGATTTTCCTTTTTCTCACAGGACCCCATGTGCCTACAACTTCTTCTGATGGTATAGGGGTGGGGTTACAACTTCTTTTCATGTGAAGTGTCCTGGCTAACTGCAGGGAAAGAATTTCCAAGGAGAGTCTTGTCCCCATGATATGCAAGTACCTGGACGATGTCTGCCCTGCCATTCAGTGGTAGATCACAATAGGCAAGCACTGGGCTCAGATCACTTGTGTTTTTCCAACTAACTATATTCTGGGTGTATCTGCCTTACTGACCAGCACTTCTCCAGATTACACCCTGGGTCCACAAGCCATGGATTTTCCTATCTCATTCTGGGGTACTGGAACCCCACTCTGCTGGTGCTGGATTTTCTCTAAGAAAGAATCACTGCCATGTTGGATTCCTCCTCAGTTAGTGGTAATGACATAGCTATAGGTGTCAAGCTAATTAAACCAATTATGACCTCTGAGATAAACAAAGTCCTTAAGAAACTAATCAATAGAATCTCACCCTCAGTAAGTTGACATTTGAGCCAAAGCCTAGCTAACTTTCTAAACTTAGTGCAAACTGAGATAGAAAAAGCAAAGCAAGCAAGCAAACAAATAAAATACCCCAACCCAGTGATAATACAATTTGCTAGTACAAGAGGAGTCATAGAGTTAGATATTAAATAAATCCAAAAACAAAGCAATATGTTATAAAACCAAGTAACCGACTTATAACTTGAGAATTGTGTTCTCCAGACTATGGGGTAGAAACAAAAAGCCCTATGTATGGCAAACTTAGACCTTTGACGTTTTCACTCTGAAATTGCCACTATTATACTATCTTTGTGCTGTTCCCAAACCTTTAGATCTCAAACCCCTTTATTATTTTTGCCTCAGGTAATGGCTTAATTATTTATTTACTGTGACATAAGGGGAATATGCAAATCTATTGATAACAAACAGGAAGAACTGAGAGGTAGAATGCACAAAGAGAATTTTGGACTATACTCCATAAATATGCTGGAGCCTTTATTAGACATCTTATTAACCTAGGATAGATGTTTCTGGGAGAAACAGGTTTAGGCAGTTGTGTTTACATAAGGTAATTCATGTAAGGAAGCAGGACAGATTTGGGGTTTTTCCTTCCCCTTGGTCAAAAGCATTGATCCTGAGAATATTGACATGATCTCTGCTTAATGATACCCGTACAAAACAGAGGATGCTTCACTTTTAGAACTTTAAAGGAAAAATGAGAAATAGTGTGTGGCTGTCCTCACAATCCATCACCTTTGGGGTTTGGTGGTGGTGATGGGGGTCAACCCAAGAGAAAAAAACACTGAGTGGGTTGTATCCAGAGAGACTGGCCTTGAATAAAACTTGTTTGTTTTGTGTGATGGGATTCTTGTCTCCAGTCACTCTACCTAACAGTTCATCAGTAAATGAGAAAATTTTCCTCACCAAAGGCTTAAAAAGACAGTGAACGTGATATCCAACCATTGCTTAATTCAATCTTTTTCGCCTTTTAAAATACTTTTTCACTGTGTTTTATGGAAACACACATATGGAAAATCACATAAAATTATTAACTATTAACTTATGAAAGGGAAACACATTTGTAACCACCACTCAGATCAATAAATAGAAATTTGCCACCTAACCTAGAAGATCTCTCTTTGCCCTGTTAGACCACAATCCACTCTCTCCAATTCTCAGTGTAACTGCTATTTTGAAATTTGGGGTACTTAAATGATTTTCTGTATAGTTTTATCAGCTAAATACATATGCCTCTTTTAATTTTCTTTTATCTTAAGGCCCCCAATCTATCCTGCCATTTGTTCATTGAAGAAAATGGATGAGTGACTTGTAGATTTTTTTTTATCTTTTCAACTTTGCTATGGTATAGGTTAAAATATTCCTATTTTCTCTGTATTTCCTGTATATCAATATTTGTATATACAAGCTTGAGATTCAGGTGCAATTTTTTCACAAGACTACTTCAAGGGAGTTTTGATTATTTACATCAAGAGGTGCATGTAGGCTCAGTGCCTGTAGCACAGTGGTTACAGCACCAGCCACATACATGGAGGCTGGCGGGTTCAAACCTGGCCCTGGCCAGTTAAAAAACAATGACAACTACAACAACAACAACAAATAGCTGGGTGTTGTGGTGGGCACCTGTAGTTCCAGCTACTTGGGAAGTTGAGGCAAGAGAATGGCTTAAGACCAAGAGTTGGAGGTTGCTGTGAGCTGTGACACAATGGTACTCTACCATGGGTAACATAGTGAGACTCTGTCTCAAAAAAAAAAAAAAAGAGGTGCATGTAACTTTTTTTTAGAGTTAGCTATAATCAATAATTGTGTAGAAATAATATATTGTTAGAGATTGCAAAATTATGATAATGTACTTCTGTTATTTTTTTCATTCTTTTACTGCAATACCGTTCTAAAAACTTTCCCTTCATCAGCAATTTTTTTTTTTTGAGGAAGAGTCTTGCTTTGTCACCCTCAAGTAGAGTGCTGTAGTGTCATAGCTCACAGCAACCTCAAACTCTTAGGCTCAAGTGATTCTCTTGCCTCAGCTTCGTGAGTAGCTGGGACTATAGGCACCTGCCACAATGCCTGGCTAATTTTAGAGACAGGGTCTTGCTCTTGCTCAGGCTGTTATCTAACCTGTGAGCTCAGGCAATCTACCTGCTTCGGCCTCCCAGGCATGAGCCACTGTGCCAGGCCCTTCATCAGCAATTTTATTACTTTGAGATATAAATTGTAAACGAGAAGCAGGAATGATGCTTCATTCTTTCCTTTTATTTAGGAGTTTTCAAAATAATGATTTAGTTGTTTATAATCCTTCATAGATGACAAATAAGGTTATCTTAAAGATATCTTAAGAGGATAATTATGAATTGTTAGATTTACATCTATTTGAAGTGATTTAAACAAATTTAGTAACTATATTTATTGATAATCTTTGGCCAGTGGATGCCTTTTCAGGTTGAGTTCTGAGTGATTTTGAGAATATGCTGGTAGTCCTAAATGGTATTTATTGTGTGGTATAACAATTTTATCCATTACTGTCAAACCAGAAATACTGGATTTCAGTGATAACAGGGGATGATAAAATTAGAAAAAAAAATACTCATTTGATTTATCCCACCTACACATATCATAGTATCAGTACTACTGTCATCAATATGATCATATAAAACATATTTTTGCATAAGATCTCTTTGTTTTCTATATTTAATAGTTGAATTGCATCTATCCAATAAGTAACTTTTATGGAGTGCTTCCTAGGTGCATTAGGAGACTCTCATTTACTTTTTTCTACCAACCTGTTAAGAAGGTTATCTTATCACTTTATTTTACTGATAAGAAAATAATAGGTAAAGAGGCTGAATTACCCAAGGTCGCATAGTTAGTAAATACTGGACTTGGAGTTCAAACTTAGACAATATAATTCTGAGATCACACTGGTTTGTATCATCCATTACAAACAAAGAAAGGAATAGGAAAATTTGGAAGGATGGAAGGATTAAATCACAAGTGGAAGAGGGTAAAAATCTGAAGATAATGGAAATATGGTAAATTTAAGGAAGAAAGGATAATTCAGTGGCATTCTTTCATGAAAATATGTTTTTTCCTAAAAAAGATCATCACCCTATGGAGATTGTGAGGGAAGATTAAAATAAGAAAAAATGAAGAACAAGGGAAGATTTAGAATACACCTTTCGGGTATGAGGGAGGTGATGAACTTGAGAACAATAAAATAATTTTTAAAAAATAATTCCAAGTTGGCTCAGTGCCTATAGCACAATGGTTATGGCACCAGCCACATACACTAAAGGTGGCAGGTTCGAACCCAGCCCAGGCTAGCTAACCAACAATGACAACTGCAACAAAAAATAGCCTGGCATTGTGGCAGGCGCCTTTAGTCCCAGCTTCTTGGGAGGATGAGGCAAGAGAATCACTTGAGTCCAACCGTTTGAGGTTGCTGTGAACTGTGAAGCCACAGCACTCTACTGAGGGCAACATAGTGAGACTCTGTCTCAAAAAAATAATAATTCCAAGTAAACAAAAGCAGTTTATGCAGGAGAACATAATATTTCCAGATTTTTTGATTCCTCTCTTCGCACAACTTATACCCAGTATCATTGGGCATCCTGAGGCATAAGCAGAGTTTTAAGTTTCATCCAGGTTTAAGGAACTGTAGTGTCAGGTAGGCTGAAAGGAGAACAGAAAAATATTGAGGAGCTAGTGAACACAGGGTTAATAATACTGTCCTGAATGCCTTATATTGGTTCTCTCAGTGTATGTTCCAATTACAGTCATAAATAGGCCTCACTCCACTGAAAATCTTAGAAAACTTAAGTCTCCACTTCCTAGAGGTTTTGCTACTAGGATTCCAGATGAATTTTACCTTTTGACAATCTGATGCCCTGCAGCTAGATTTCATTTAGAATCACTCTAAGTTTAGAGATATGTGGAGTAAGGCTGTCATAGCTTATAGGTGCAAATCTAGATGGGGAAAATGTCTCACTTAAGCCAAAAAATTTTGATGGAGTTTCTTGTTTCTAGGAGGGCAACTAAAGCAACTATATGCCTAAAACCAACAGTTGCAAGACAAGCTTCCCTGATCCCCCAACTCCCCAACTGTGTCAAAGGTGGTCCCTCTCCTAGGGAGCCAATTGTGCTGTGTGGTTATGGTAATCATCCCAAGAGCCCAGGAATAAATCCTGGTCCTACAGGCCCTAGGAGGAAAGTATTTAAAAGCCCCTAACTTCCCATTCTAATCTTTGCACTAATTAACATGGTCAGAGTGCATTCTGTTAACATCAAGCAAACACTGACTATACAAGTGCCATACAGCTGGAGTTCAAATGCAAGGCCTGATACTTCTAACTTTCTCCATTGTTTTATTTTCTCAACCACTTTGTATCTCAGTTTTCTTATCTGAGATGTGGAGATTAATCCACATCCATAGATTCACCCTGTGATGCTACATACAGGGATGCATGAAGGCTAGAAGGAACCACTCATAATAGTCACTGCAGCAACTTTGTCATTTTGAAACACCAGTACTCACCACCACTACAGTAAAGTATGAGAAGCAACCTTAGCCAGAACTAAATTGCCTGATAACCAAACATGAGAATAACATACCCTTACAGTCCAAATGTAAAGTTAAAAGGGGGAAATCGTTTCTCTCTTCAGAGGCAGTTCCCTGTCCCTGCAGTGTCTGTGCCATACTCTGGGAAGTTACTCATCCAGTGCTTTCAGAACTCGGTAAGCCAACACCACAACCTTGTTTTCAGACTAATTCACACACACCACAGAAAATATGAAGAACTCCCCAAATGGATTATTAGTCACTCAGCTTTTTTTATTTTCTACCAGTACCCACAACTGCAACAATAAAATCTGATAAAGCACACTCAGCAAGGACAGAATTGCCTGATGGATAAAGGCTGGGATAGTCCACCCAGAAAGTAGGCTACTTTAGGGGTTAAAAGGGGAAAAGAGTATCTTTTTTTTTTCAGTTTTTGGCTGGGGCTGGGTTTGAACCTGCCACCTTTGGCATATGGGGCCGGCACCCTACTCCTTTGAGCCACAGTTGCCACCCAAAAGAATATCTTTATAGATTACCATGATGCCAAACAAATCTCTGCACATATTCCAACAATCCCAGTGTGAATACTATTCTGTTCTCAGAGTAATGGAATAAATTCAAGGGATTGTTTAATCCTCTTATATTGAATCCAACACTTGTTATTACGATAGCCTGTATCCAAGTGATATGGTTTGAATGCTTGTGTCCTCTTAAAAATTCATGGTGAAATTTAATCTTCAATGCAATAGTGTTAAGGGGTAAGGCCTTTAGGAAATGATTAAGTCATGAGATTAAGGACCATATAAAAGAAGGTCCTTAATAAATGGGATTAAAGACATTATCAAAGACGCTTCATATATGACTAGCAGTACAGTAAGATACAAAATTTTAAAATATAAAAATAAATAAATATAAATAAAAGAAGCTTCACACAGTGTTCAGTCCCTTTTGCCCTCTGGCATTCTACCATTTACCTCTTGAGGATGCAGTGCCATTTTGGAAGCAGAGACTAAGCCCTCACCAGACATTGAAACTGCTGGCACTCTGATCGTGAGCATCTAGCCATCAGAATTCTGAGAAATAAACTTTTCTTCCTGACAAATTACCTAATCTCCGGTATTCTGACATAAATATTAATGGGCTAAGCCACCAAGTAAACGTGTATACAGTGTACATGTTTTATACATCATAGAATCTGCATGCAGAAACAATAGAGCAAGGTTTTAGAACCACCTTACAAATCAGAAAATTGAAGTGTGGGAAAAAAGAGGTTGCTCACTAATGGGTCTTTGATGTGGCCAAGGCTGAAACACTCATTAGTCCTCAAAATGCAGATGTATAATAGGGAAAAAAAAAAAACCAATGAGGTTAAGAAGCAGAGAAGAGACAGTTGCTGTATTATTGACAACCTACTTCTATAGGAGCTCTGGCTCTATGGTAGGAAGATGTGCTAGGGAAAGAAGAAATTTGAGCTGTGCAAGGTTCTGGGAAATAGAACAATATCAAATGATTGCATAGACCAGCACGGAGCAAACAGTTTAAGAATTAATGGTCATGTGAGGAAATAAATTTTGCAAGCCAGAAGATAATCAAATCCATGAGCCTAGTTGAGGTCACTTGTTCCCCAATAAAGTAGAAAGATCCAATAAAAGAGAGTGAGCCTTAATTTTTCTGTCTCCAAATACTTAAACAATGCCAAAGACAGTAAAGTAGTAACGTCAGTTTTAAACATCTGGTGGAGGGAAGGGCACAATGATATAATGTTAGAATAAAACAATCAAGCATGATGTCAATACCTCTCCCTAAATATTTTTGTTTGTTTGTTTGTTTCTATTGTTTCAGGTTAATTTTGGGGTATGAAGAATTAGGTTACAATGTTTGCATTTGTTAGGTATAGAGTCCCTCTTATAATTATGTCCCACCTCCAAAAGATATGCTATACCCCCTAACATTGTGCCCATTAAGTGGAAGCACACCCATCTGCAACCCTCCTCCCTTCTACCCAATCCATCATTCCCCCACCCCCTTTAAATTGATTTGAGTTCTTACATGGGCATGTAATAGATCATCTACTGGCTTCACATTATTATTGAGTACATTGGATTCTTACTCCTGATTCTTGTGATACTTTACTAAGAATGTATTTCAACTCCATCCAGGTTAACACACAAGATGTAAAATCTCCATCTTTTTAAATGGCTGAATAGTATTCCATGGTATATATATAGCATAGCTTGTTAATCCATTCCTGGGTTGGTAGGCATTAAGGTTTCCACATTTTGGCAATTGTAAATTGAGCTGTGATAAACAGTCTAGTGCAAATGTCCTTATGATAAAATGATTTTTTTTTCTTCTGGGTAGATGCCTAGGAATGGGATTGCAGGATCAAATGGGAGGTCTAATTTGAAATCTTTGAGGATTCTCCATACTTCCTTCCAATAAGATTGAATTAATTTGCAGTCCCACTAACTGTGCAAAAATTTTCCCTTCTCTCCACATCCATGTCAGCATCTGCAGCTTTGAGACTCTATGATGTGGACTATTCTCACTGGGGTTAGGTGATAACTCAGGGTGGTTTTGATTTACATTTCTCTGAAGATCAGGGATGATGAACATTTTTTTTCAAATGTTTGTTAGCTATTTGTCTGTCTTCCTCAGAGAAGCTTCTGTTCATATCTCTTGCCCAGAGGTAGATGGGATTGTTACTCTTTTTCTGTTGATTAATTTGAGTTATCTGTAGTTTCTAGTTATCAACTCTTTCTCAGATTCATACCATGCAAATATCATTTCCTATTCTGAAGGTTGAATTTTTGCTTTGCTTGTTGTGTCCTTAGCTATGCAAAAGCTTTTCAGCTTAATTAAGTCCCGTTTGTAAATTTTTGTTGTTGCAATTGCCACGAAGTCTTTGTCATAAAATCTTTCCCCAGTCAACACCCTTAATAGTTTTTTTTCCCCTCACTTTCTTCTAAGATTTTTATCACTTCGTGTCTTAGATTTAAATATGTTACTCATCTTGAGTCAATTTTTGTAAGTGGTAAAAGGTGTGGGTCGAGTTTCAGTCTTTTACATGTGGTTATCCTGTCCTCCCAGGAATTCTTTTCCCCACTGTATGCTTTTGTTTGGTTTATCAAAGATCAGATGGCAACTAGAGACTGGTTTCATATCATGGTTTTCTATTCTGTTCCATATGTCTCTGTCTCTGTTTTCATGCCTATACCATGCTATTGTGATTATCATGGACGACTTTCAATGTAACCTGGAATCTGGTAGAGTGATGCCTTCAGCTTTGTTTTTTATTACTAAGAATAGCCCTGGCTATATGGTTTTTTTCTGGTTCCATAAAAAACGAAGTACCATTTTTTCCAGTTATTCAAAGTATGATATTGGTATTTTAATGGAGATTACACTGAATCTGTAGATTGCTTTGGGCAGAATAGACATTTTAACAATATTGATTCTTCACAACCAAGACCATAGTATGTTCTTCCATTTGTTAATGTCTTCTGCTATTTCTTTTCTTAGAGTTTCATAATTCTGTTAGTAAAGATCCTACACTTCTTTTGTTAGATATATTCCTAGATATTTTATTTTCTTTGAAGCTACTATGAAGGAAATTTTGTCGTTGATTTGCTTCTCAACTTGTCTGTGATGGACATGTACAAAGACTACTGATTTGTGGACATTAATTTTATACCCTGACAATTTTATTTCTTGATCACTTCCAGGAGGCTTGTGGTTGAGTCTCTGGGGTTCTCTAAGTATAAGATTATATCATTGCCAAAGAGTGAAAGTTTTGCCTCCTCTGCTCCCATTTGGATTCCCTTTATAGGTTTCTCTTGTCAGATTTAATTGGCTAAAACTTCCAAAACTATGTTGAATAGTAGTGGCTATAGTGGACATCTTTGTCTGATGGCAGTTCTAGGTGGAAAAGCTTTCATTTTTAGTCCATTCAGTATGATATTAGCTGTGGGTTTGTCATAGATAGCTTCAATCAGCTAAAGAAATGTACCACTTATGCTTATATTCTTAAGTATTCTTGTTAGAAAAGGATGTTGAATTTTATCAATTTTTTTTGTACATCTATTGAGAGGATCATATTGTCTTTGTTTTTGTTTTTATTAATATTATGAATTACATTTATGGTTTTGCCTATGTTAAACCAGCCTTGCATCCCTGGGATGAAGCATACTTGATCATCATGTATAATTTTTTTATGTGTAGCTGCAATCTATTAGCTAAAATTTTGCTGAGTATTTTTGCATTGATATTCATTAGTGAAATTGGTCTGTAGTTCTCCTTTTTGTTGGGTCCTTTCCTGGTTTTGAAATCAGGGTGATGTTTGCTTCATAGAATGTACTGAGGAAGATTCCTTCCTTCTTAGTATTTTCAAATAGATTCTCCAGTATAGGTACAAACTCATTGCTGAAGTTTTGATAGAATTCTGGGGTGAAGTCATCAGGTCTAGGGCTTTTTTCTTGGAAGCTTTTTTATTGTTTTTCAGTGTCAGTGCTTGATATTGGTCTGTTCAAGAGATCTATTGCTTCTTGGTTAAGTTTTGGGAAATGGTGTGATTCTTAGGTATTGGTCCATTTTCTCCACATTGTCAAATTTCTGGGCATAGAGTTTTTGTAATAGTCAGAAATAATCTCTTGTTCCCCTGTGATGTCAGTTATTTCCCCCTTACTGTTTCTGATTGAGGTCATTACTTTTCTATTTCTAATTAACCTGGCTAATGGTTTATCAATTTTATTTATCTTTTCAAAGAACCAACTTTTTCTTTAGTTAATTTTCTGAATAATTCTTTTGTTTTCAATTTCATTTATTTCTGATTTAATTTTGGTTACATATTTTCTTCTGCTAGGTTTGGGATTGGATTGCTCATCCTTTTAAATTTCTTTTTGAAACAGAGTCTCAAGCTGTCGCCCTGGGTAGTGTGCCATGGTGTCAAGCAATTCTCTTGCCTCAGTTTTTCTATTTTTAGTAGAGACAGGGTCTCACTCTTGCTCAGATTGGTCTTGAACTAATGAGCTCAAGTAATCTATCAGCCTCTCCCTCCCAGAGTGCTAGGATTACAGCTGTGAGCCATCACACCTGGCCCTTTTCCGTTTCTTTAAGATTATTCATTAGGGTGTTGATGTAGTCTCTTTATAATTTTTTTTTTTTTTTTTTTTGAGACAGAGCCTCAAGCTGTCCCCCTGGGTAGAGTACCGTGGCATTACAGCTCACAGCAACCTCCAACTCCTGGGCTCAAGCGAGTCTCCTGCCTCCGCCTCCCAAGTAGCTGGGACCACAGGCGTCCGCCACAACGCCTGGCTATTTTTTTGGTTGCAGCCGTCATTGTTGTTTGGCGGGTCCAGGCTGGGGATTCGAACCCGCCACCTTAGGTGTACGTGGCTGGCGCCTTAACCGGTTGAGCTATAGGCGCCGAGCCAATTTTTTTTTTTAATTTTTTTTTTGTTGTTGTTTGTTTGTTTTTGTTTTTTTGTATGTAGGCATCTAAAGTGATAAACTTCCCTCTTAGGACTGCTTTTGCAGTGTCTCACAGGTTTTGGTAGCTTGTGTCTTCATTGTTGTTATGCTCAAGGAAGTTAATGATTTCTTTCTTTATCTCTTCCTAGACCCAACTTTCATTCAACTTAAGGTTGTTTAATTTCCATGCCTTTGTTGGGGATGACAATTTTTACTGGAGTTGAGTTCTACCTTTATTGCCTTGTGGTCTGAAAATATACAAGGTATGACTTCAACTCTTAATTTTGTTGAGGTTTGATTTGTGTCCTAGGATATGACCTATTTTGGAGAATGTTCTATGGGCTGATGAGAAGAATGTATATTCTTTAGCTTTGGGATCGTGTGTTCTACATGTGTCTATTAAGCACAATTGATATACACATTTTTTCCTATAATATTACAGCTTGACAGTATTAATAACAGAAAGCTTTTAAAACAGAAGGTTTTCTTAAGTGTCCAAATTCACTACAACATCAATTAATGAAATCAGAATTTCTGAGTATGGGACCAGGGAATTAGTGTTTCTAAAAGGTACCTTCAAATGATTTTAAGCTAAAGTTTAGAGCTAATTATTAAATGGGCCTCACTTTTCTGTTTATTGAGACAAAAGTTCTGAAAGTATACTTGTATTGATTCAGCTGTTCAGGGACCCAGAAAGACACCAAGGCATCCATCCCCTTGCTCAACCATTTTCAGTTAGTTGACTCTGTGAACTCATGCTTTTCCCAGCATGGCTCCGGGCATCTCTATCATATTTCAAATATCATATCATCACCTTCTTCTTTCCCAACTGTCCTTATTAAGAAGTAGCCTTTTCTCAGATGCCCCCAGTCATTCAATAATTCCCTGTGTGCTTCATTAGGTAGAAGGGTGCCATGCCCACTGCTAGCTGCAGGGGAGGCTGAGAACCCAAAATTGCTCCATAAAAGGGATCATGGTAGGCATGACTGAAAAAATCTTCAAGAGACCCCTTCAGAACTGTACATACTGCTTTCTTGAACAAAATCAGTGTTTTCACTACCTAATAATGCTGGGAAGAGCTATTGGGTCAGCAATCAACAATTCTAGTAAAAAAAGAGAAACAAAGATTCTTGGGTCAAAACCACAGTTGAGACAAGGATTGAATATGAACTGAAAAGAAAACAACTCACAGTTGAGCCACATACTGCATCTAGGCATTTTATTTTTGTTTTTGTTTTTGGCCGGGGCTGGGGTTTGAAGCCACTCCCTCCAATATATGAGGCTGGTGCCCTACTTGTTTGAGCCACAGGCACTGCCCAACTAGGCATTTTTTTTTAACATGCTACCTTGTTTGGTACTCACAACTTTCCCACATAGCAAGCACAGCATTATTTCTATGTTGTGTCTTCTATCTGAGACATGTCTATGTCAGATAGAAGGAGACATGTGGCTTACTCATCATTCTGATCGCTACTCCACAGGGCATTTATTACTTTTTCCACTATACAATGGAGCATAGCTACTTTTGATGATTACCATGAAAAACATCAATAGGAGAAGGGAAAGAAGTCTATTCTTTGTTCAGTAAAATTAGAGGCATATTTAATGTTTTGATGCAAACATATTTTGATTCTGGTCACTACTTTGATAGTGGGTGATGCTGGCAGAGATAGCACTAACACAGTGGCTCAGAACTGATCCTACTTCACAATATCTCTGCCCTTCATTCTTTACATCAGAGTCACTAGTGAAAAGTGGGATCACATGAATGCAGTTATATGCTGATACAGGAGTGCAGGGCCCAATATTCATATTCAGGAGGTATTGAGGATCAATAGTCTTACCATACCCAGAGGTGCTGCCATGCTGGTTGTGATGCCAGAATTTCTGAACATATTATCAAAAGGAATAAATCATTTTTTCTATGAGTTCCTTCAGAGTTCAGCTCAAGTCCTGAGAGAGCATTAAGGAACATCCTACAAGTCCTTGTGTATGACCACAACACCCTTCCATGCCAATAACAGGTGGCGATCCATGGAATCTAATGCTTTTATTGGATTATATTGACTTTGGTTCGTTTCCTATTATGTTTCATGCAAAAAGAAATCAATAATCTAAGCTTCCACTTTAGGAAACTAAAAAAAGAAAAGCAAATTTATAGTAAGCAGAAGAAAAGAAATTTAAAAATTAAAGCAAAAAGCAATAAAATTGAAAAAAGGAAATCAATAGAGAATATCAACAAAACTGAAAGTTCATTCTTTAGAAATATCAATAAAATTGACAAGCCTCTAGCCAGGCTAACTAAGAATAAAAAGAGAAGACACAAATTACAAATATCAGAAATGAACAAGAGGACATCACTACAGATCCAATGGACATCAAAAATATAATAAATAAATATTATTAACAACTAACAACACTATGAAATCTGTTTAAGTTTACAAATGTGCCACTGTGTGCTTAGGTTGACAGCATTGTAAAAGCAACTCAGTAAGATTTCAAAACCTTGGTATATCATTTTCTCATAGCTGTGTTTGTGTTGACATGTGGTAGTGTCTTGCTGAGTGGTGTTCATTATTGTTGTTTCATGATTTTGTGTGCTTTCATAAGAATGTCAGAGCTTGAATTAGAGAAATGAAAAAACATTAAATTTCTTATTAAACTTGACAAGAATAAAAATGAAATCAGGGACATGTTAGTCCAAGTTTATGGGGATAATGCCATGAAGAAAATGGCAGTGTACAAATGAATTTTAAATGTTTTCCTGAGAGGAGAGAAAGCATCACTGGTAAAGAGAGGTCAGGGCAGCCATTAATAAGCAAAATTAATGAAAACATTGCAAAACTTTGTCAAATTGTGTGTCAAAATTGTCAGCTGACTATGATAAGCATAACAGACCAAGTAAATATCAATAGAGAAATAGGAAAATCTTAACTGAAAATCTTGGCCACCAACTCATGGCTCTTGACTCATGACAATGCACCAGTTTACACAGAGATATCTTTGAAGGAGTTTTTAGCCAGTGAACAAACAATTGCATTGGAACACTCTCTGTATTAACCTGATCTGTACACCAATGATGTTTTTCTTTACCTAAAGATAAAGTAAGTATTGAAAGGAAGACATGTTTATGGACATCAAGTGTAATATGACAACAGCTTTGATAGTCATTGCAGAAAAAGAGTTCCCAAATTGCTTTGAAGGGTAGACTAGGTGCTGGTGTTGGTGGATAGCTTCCCAAGGGGAGTACTTCAAAGGTAAGCATAGTGATATTCAGCAATGAAGTATGTAGCACTTTTCTAAGATGAGTTTGTGAACTTAATTGTCAGAACTTCATATGCCCACAAATTTGATAGTCTAGTTGAAATGGACCAATACCTTGAAAGACACAATCTTCTATAACTCACAGAAGAAGAAATAAGTAATCTGAATAGGTCTATATATTTCAGTGAAATTTATCCAACAATTGCTAACCTCCCAAAGCAGAAAGCCAGCTAGATTCACTAGGGAATTTTACCAAACATTTAAGAAAGAAGAAATAACATCAATTATCTACAGCCTCTTGTGATAGATAGAAGCAGGGGGAATATTTCCTAATTTATTCTATGAGGTCAGCACTACACTAATACAAAAAATAGATAGAGAAATTACCAACAAAAAAAGAAAGGAAAAGAAAAAATAGAGACCAATATATCTTATGAACATTGATGTCAATATCCTGAACAAAATAATAGCACATCAAATTTAACAATGTATTAAAAGCATTGTACACCACAACCAAGTGGAATTTATTCCA
Source organism: Otolemur garnettii (assembly GCF_000181295.1). Taxonomy (NCBI): domain Eukaryota; kingdom Metazoa; phylum Chordata; class Mammalia; order Primates; family Galagidae; genus Otolemur; species Otolemur garnettii. The sequence goes on from NW_003852682.1 coordinate 522,786, forward strand.
ATTATGAAAGGCTAGTTCAACATTCAATAAAATTAATGCAATCTATATCAATGTATTTAAGAAGAAAAATTGCATGATCATACCAATAGATGCAGAAAAAGAATTTCACAATATTCAACATCATTCATGATAAAAAAAAAAAAAAAACTTCTCAGTAAACTGGAAACAGAAGGTACCTCCCTTAACTTGATAAAGAATGTCCATAAAAATCTACAACTAACATCACATTTAGTAATGAAAAACTTAGAGCTTTCTCAGTAAGATAGGGACAAAGCTAAAATGTCACCTCACTACTCCTTTTCAATATCATACTGGAAGTCTTAGTTAATGCAATAGACAAGAAAAATATAAATGGTATATTGGTCTTTAAGGAAGAAACAAAACTGTCTTTGCTCACAAATGACATGATTGTCTATGCAAAAATTCCAAAGAACCAACTGAAAAACCCTCCTGGATCTAATAAGGTATTATAGCAAGATTGCAGAATATACCCTTTATACATAAGATTCAATTGCCTTCTTAAATAGGAGCAATGAACAAGCAGAATTTGAAATTTAAAACAACGCCATTTATATTAGCACCCCCCAAATGAATTACTTTCCAACAAAATATGTACAAGATCTATTTAGTGAGAGACACAAACACTGATGAAATAAATTAAAGAACTCAATCAATGAAGTAGGATTCCATGTTCAAGGATCAGAAGACTCAATATTGTCAAAGTGTCAGTTCTTTCCAGTTTTATGTATAGATTTAATGAAATGCTAATAAAAATCTCATCAAGACTTTTTTAGATATCGACAAAACGATCCTCAAGTTTATATGGAGAGGGAACAAGTCATGAACCGTCAACAAGACTCATTATAAAACTAGCACAAAATCAAGTAGATATATAAAATTAAATCACCATGGTGTTGGTGAAAGAACAGAAAAAAAGGCCAATTGGAACATAATAGAGAGATCAGACATCAACTCAAATATAGTCAACTGATTTTGACAAAGGAACAAAATTAACACTGAAACAAAGATAGTCTTTTCAACAAATGGTGCTGGAACCACTGTATATACACATGCAAAACTATAAACAAACAAACAAAAAGAGAATCTAAACACAGACATTATACTCTTCACAAAAATAACTCAAAACGGATCACTAACCTAAATGTAAAATATACAATTATAAAACTCCTAGAAGATAACATGAGAAATTATAAAGGACTTTGAGTTTGGTCATGACTTTTTTTATAAAACACCAAAGGCATGATCCATGGCAGAGAGAACTGATAAACTAGACTTAATGAAAATTAAAAAATTCTCCTCTGTGAAAAACATTTTCAAGAGAATAAAACCATAATCCACAGACTATGAGGAAATTCTTGCAAAACTCACATTTAATAAAGGACTGTCATTTGAAACATAGAAATTACTATTAAAACTCTACAATAAGAATGTAAACCATCCAATTTAAACCTATATGGAAAGAAGTATGGAGAATTCTCAAAGAACTAAAAGTGGACCTTCCCTTGGGCTGAAGATCTTAACAGATGCTTTACTAGAGAAGCTATCTAAAAGGCAAACAATTGTATAAAATGATGCTGCACATAAAGTGCCATTAGGAAAATGCAAATTAAAACAGCAATAAGATACCACTACATGTCTATTAGAAGGGCCAAAGTTCAGAACATTGATACGCCAAATGCTCTTGAGAATGTGGAGCAACAGGAACATTGCTGGTGGGAATGCAAAATGGTCCAGCCACTTTAGAAAACACGTGATTTCTTACAAAACTAGATATATTCTTACCACACTATCCAGCAAATTGCATTCCTTGATATTTTTACTCAAAGGCATTGAGAATTGACATCCACACAAAACCTAAATATGGATGTTTATAGCAGCTTTATTCATAACTGCCAAAACTTGGAGGTGAACAAGATGTCTTTCAGCAGGAGAAATGATAAATAAATCATGGCACACCCAGATAATGGAATACTATTCAGCACTGAAAAGAAATGAAATATTAATCCACAAAAAGGCATGAGAAGAAAATTAAATGTATATTGCTAAGTGAAAGAAACCAACAAGAAAAATCCAATGATATGTCCTTCTGGAAAAGGCTAACCTAAAGACAGACAGTAAAAAGATAATTTGTTGCCAAGTTTTTATGTTAGGGTGGGACGAATGGGTGGGGTACAGAGGATTTGTACAGCAGTGGAATTATTTACTATAGTAATGTACAATACAAATATACAAATGTCATTACACATTTGTCCCAGCCCAATAATGAATTTTAATGTAAACTATTGCGTTTGAGTGATGATAACTTGATAATGATGTGTAGGTTCATCAATTGTAACAAATGTACCACGCTGTTGGGAGAAAGATATTACTAGTTGAGGGGACTACGAATGTGTGAGGCAGGAAATATGAGAGATCTCTGTGCTTTCTGTTCAATTTTTCTGGGAACCTAAAACTGCTCTAAAAATAAACTTTAGATTTTTTGATGAGGAATCAGAAATGTCTGATGTGTTCCAGGGCAAGATGCAGCCATCTCCAAAGTGACAGCTACATTCTGTGTTTGGATAATGATTGTAGAGTTCAGACACAGTGTCCAACACATATATATTAGCTACCACCTATATTCGCTGTCACTTTAACCATTATCTCTCCTTGCCCCTTTTATGTGTCTCTGATGTCTCATGGACAAACCTCACACATGTGTATGTTTTCTGCTTGGCCTTTCCCTCTCTCTCTATTTTGCTGTTTTAAATATTCAGTTAAACTGAAATATTGAATTCTTAGTGTGTTTGAATTTTTCAGTGTATCCATTTGATATCTTCATCCATTTTTTGTTGCTATAGCAGAGTGTTTTTCAACCTTTGTATTTTATGGCACACTTGAACTTATAGTTAAACTTCTGTAGCACTCTTAAATTATGTTGATCAAAAAAAGGAGTAAAAAAAGAATATACTTACTGTGTTTTGAATTTCTTTTGAAAATAATTTAATTAATTATTATTATTATTATTTGAGACAGAGTCTCACTCTGTCACCCAGACTAGAGTGCTTTAGCATCATAGCTCACAGCAACTTCAAACTCCTGGGCTCAAGAAATCCTCTTGCCTCAGCCTTCTGAGTAGCTGGGACTACAGCAGCCTGCCACAACTCCCAGCTAGTTTTTCTATTTTTAGTAGAGATGGGATCTCAGTGTTGCTCAGGCTGCTGTCAAACTTCTGAGCTCAGGCAATCCATCTGCCTCGGATTTCCAGAGTGCTAGGATTACAGTCGTGATCCACCACACCTGTCCCTTAATTAATGATCTTTAAAAATTTTTATGGCATGCCTAAGATCCTCTATGGCACACTGGTTGAAAATCACTGCTTGAGCCACAGGCGCCGAGCGTATGATGGATAACTTCAATGAGAATAATGATATTTTTGTTTGTTTGTTTGTTTTATTTTTATGGTAGAGAGGTTATCAGATCATTTATGGATTTGAAATTCCCAAGTTCAGGGAATCATGATCAGGATTCTGACAAGAAAAAGACATCTTACAATATTATGTTCATGTGCAATCCTTTATGATTTGAATAAAAATCACTATTTTAAAATTGTATTATAAATTGCCTAATAAAATGATAGTGACTCATTTCAAAAAAAAAAGAAAAAAGAAAATCACTGCTATAGCAAAATATCTGACACTGCATAGTTTATAAAGAAAAAAGGTTTATTTAGCTCACAGTTTGGTAGGCTGGTAAGTTCAAGGGATAGGGTGCCAGTATCTACTTGATTTTTAGTGAGGATTTTTAGTGAGGACTTTTGTGCTGAATCATAACATGGTGGAAGGTCAAAGGGGAAGTGGACATGTTAAAAGAAGCAAAACATAAAGGGCAACCTCACTTTATAACAATCCACTCTAATAGGAACTAATCCATTGCTGAGACAGTTAATCCAGTTTCAGAATAGCAAGAACTCACCATTTAGAGAAGGTACCCAGTCACGCATGAAGGCAGTTTCCCTAGCCCATAATGCCTCCCATTAGATCCTACCTTTTAAAGGTCTGACCTCCCAATATTACTGCACTGAAGTTTCCAATATGCGTTTTGACAGAGACAAAAAACCTTCAAACTATAACAACTAATTTTTCAATTCTAGTTTTCTGATGAAATCTCAATTTTGTTATACATATTCTTAAAAATATTTTTCTTTTTTTCTCTTATACGTATTAATCATAATTATTTCACTACCGTGGCTGATGATGCAAATATTGGGGTGTTATGGATGTTTACTTTTGTCTTTTTATTCTCTTTATTTGTTTCTTGATGTCTGGTAACTGAATCGAATGTCAAGTATTGTGTATGAAAACGTTTATGTACTCGGCAGCACGTGTGGCTCAAAGGAGTAGGGCGCCGGCCCCATATGCTGGAGGTGGAGGGTTCAAACCTAGCCCTGGCCAAAAACTGCCAAAAAAAAAAAAAAAGTTTATGTACTCAACATGATGTTCTCTCTCTTCATAGAAGATTCACCCTCTTTCTGGGAGGTTGCTAGTGTAGGAACAGTCACATCAATCTAGCCAGGGACTTAGCTGACTCGTTATGCCTCAGACTTAATAAGGCATTATCTACCTCTGGTTGCAGTTGTCTAGAGCCCCCAACTATGAATCTGGAGTGTTTACTGGGTGCCTTCTTTTCGGTGAATTCTGTACTCAGTTTTTCCTTCTGCAACACAATGTAACTTGCTAAAAAATCTGTTGAGATTTTTAACTGAAGTTTAATGAGCTTCTTAGTTGCATGTCCTCTATAGCTCAAGTTTGGACAAATGCCATAAAGAATAAAATCAACCCACATAGATCTCACTTCTTTTTTTATTTTTGAGACAGAGTCTCACTTTGTCACTCTCCATAGAGTGTGCCATGGTGTCATAGCTCACAGTAACCTCAAACTCTTGGGCTCAACTGATCCTCTTGCCTCAGCCTCCCAGTAGCTGGAACTTCAGGTGCCTGCCACAACGTCCAGTTATTTTTTTAGAGACAGAGTCTCACTCTTGCTCAGACTGGTTTCAAACTCCTGAGCTCAAGCAATCTACCCACTTTGGCCTCCCAGAGTGCTAGAATTTAGATCTCACTTCTGTCTGTCCTTCTTCTTGAGATTTTTTTTTTTTTTTTGAGATAGAGCCTCAAGCTGTTGCTCTGGGTAGAGTGCCATGGCATCACAGCTCAGAGCAACCTACAACTCCTGGGCTCAAGCGATTCTCCTGTATCCGCCTCCCAAGTAGCTGGGACTACAGGTGCCCACCACAACACCAGGCTATTTTTTGGTTGCAGTCGTCATTGTTCTTTGGTGAGCCCTGGGCTGGATTCGAACCCGCCAGCTCAGGTATATGTGGCTGGTGCCTTAGCCACTTGAGCCACAGGCACCGAGCCTCTTCTTGAGATCTTGACTTCTTCAATATTGACTGGTTTGGAAGTCTGAACTCCTAATTTTGTTTCCCTAGCCCCATGAGTTTTCTGAAAACTGATGTTATCTGCATTTCTTAGCAGATATTTTGCCTCACTCAGAACTGTTTAAGATCCAGCGAATTCTCTGAGGGAAAAAAGCAACACAAGATTGTTGGATCCTCCTCAGTGAGCTTCCCTACCCTGCAGATTCTTCCAACCTGAAATCCTGGAAATAGAAGTAGTAGAATTTTTTCCCTTTTACCCAGTCTCTTTACTTTGTGATTAATAGGACTGTAATAAGCTATTCATCACAGTCATGACTGGACATGAAAATGACCTACACATAATTTCTTTTTATTTCCTGAGGGTGAATATGGAAATGCATCTTTTAAAATATTCAAAAAGAATATTCACATTAGAGGATTGTCCTACCAGGTATAGTATAATGCTGTAGTTAAGAACACAATTTTGGTGGAAAAAACATACAAAATTATCAAAGAAAAGTGTGACTGCATCATTTTTTACCTAACCAATCTGTCACTGAAGTATAAAAGCAATAGGCAAACAATTTTAAATTGTGCAATATTCTAATGACTACCCTTTAAATAATTTTGGTAGACTATAAACCTCAGTCAACCAGTAAATGAATAGATAACTCAGGCAAAAGGACTGGTATTCAGAACTAAATTATCAGAAAACTAAAAAAAGAAGTCAAACAGATATAATCTAGTTAATATTAGTAAGATAATTGCAGGGGAAGGGAAGAGGTAGAGGGATTTCCTAATTTGATTATTGTTCATTGTAAAGTACTAATGAAGACTAACTAAATGAAGAAAAGGTTAGGAATATTTGTATAGCATTCTAATTATAAAAATGGTGGCTACATGGACTTCTGGTTGGTGGACAAGATAGTGTAGATTCATTTTTTTCTTATTCCTCTCCAAATACAAATAATTACTATAAAAACAATTCAATTCAAAACACAGGACTCTGAAAGGTGGAAAGAATGTGGACCGGCTAGAGACCTAAGGATGTGGACATCTACACTATGACGATACCTTAAGCTTTCTTTTTACTACCCACTACCTTATATTGTTTATTAGAGATGTATGCAACACAGAATCTCAATACACATAGACAAAAGTAAATAAATAAAATAAAATGAAATATGAAACAAGCAAAACTTGCTGTCTCTGGGCAAAGAATGGGAACAGTAGAAACCTAGCATTGGCTTAAGGAAGAGACTGACACTCAATAGAAGCACTTGGCTGATCAGCCAGCAGCAGTTACAACAGCTACCTCTGGCCTGGTAGTCCATTTTTGTTGTTGCAGTTTTTGGCTGGGGCCAGGTCTGAACTCACCACCTCCGGTATATGGGGCCGGTGCCCTACTCCTTATGCTATAGGCACAACCCAGGAAAGTCCATTTTGTACCCCCAAATGAGGAAACAGCAGGCTCCATTTCCTTGAAGCAGTAGATATAGTTAATCACCAGAGGGTTAATTCACACAGTGACCTTTACAGAATGACCATAAGTGGGTTTTTCCACATACACAGGTAGTGCCAATTAGCCCTACATCCCCTGGTCCTCTATCCGGGACAGAAGGTGATCCAAGGCCCCTATCTCCACATCCTTCATCTAACGAAAGAGAACTGCCTAGGTCCAGTGGCTCATAGCATTCTATTCAGCAGTGAAAGATCCAGGGCAGGTATCTGTAATCCCTCTACCCAGTGGCAAAGGCAACTGGCTTTTCTAAGACATCTACCCTGAAATAGAAGATGGACCACTTGCTCATTCTCCCAACCATTCCTCCAGTGGCAGGAAGATTTTAGGCCTGTAGCTTCTGATCTTCCAACCAGCAGCAGTAGATGGCCCAGATCAGTGCTTCCCTCCCCTGGGGAAACTCATAGATATGCAGTAGGAAAACCAATGGTACCAGATAACTGAAAAACAGGACAAGGAAAATGCTCTACAGTCTGCAGGGCCTGAGTCCCACATCCTCTACCTAATGACATCAGATGGCCTAGGTAAGCACCTCCTGGCCCTATAGGTAGATTCAGCAGCAATGTATCTATCATGAATTCAGGTGGAGCTAGTAGAACAATGCAGCCCAGAAATGCATCACAAAGATTCCTTAAACTAAATGCCATTGGAATGATAGCTCTTGAATGCAGGCCAGAACCAACAAGCCAAACCTTACTAGAACAACTTCATGCAAAAATAGAAGATATGAAAACTTTAAAGGTTTCTTTAAATAATATCTATAATATGCAGGACACAATAAAAAATCATTCATAATACCTAGAACAGGGAAATAACTACTCAAATGAGAAAAGGCAGTCAACTGGCAGTAACAGAAATGAATAAGACATTGGAAGTATCTCAAAAATATTTTAAAATATTTAAAGTATGCTGAGTATAAAATTAATTGAAAGCATAATTATGGATTGCTATGAAGTAAATGAAAAACAGAACACCTCTTCCAAGTTATAAAAATAATAAAGAAGGACCAAATGAAATCATAAAACTAAAAATCATAATGAACTCTTCTTTAAAAATTTGCACAATGGTTTCTATAGTCGAATGGTGAAGAGAGAAGAAAAAAATTGGTGAACTTGAGTACAGATCAATAGAATATACTCAATATGGAAGACAGGGGAAAATGAATAAGCAGAAATGAGCAGAACTGTGAGACAAAAACAAAAGATCTAACATAAGAACCATCAGAGTTCCAGAAGTAGAGAACAAGTATTTGAGAGCTGAAAACAATACTCAACTATTGCCGAGGAATCAGGGAGCTATTCTGACATATAAAGTGCTTAGAATTTATCCCACTGATAAAGCAAGATAAAACTGAACAAACTTAAAAATCAACAAATTTTCTTGGTCCCATCAGACAACAGAGTTGTCAGGGCAGTCATCACCCTAAAACTTGAGGAATGTATTAATACAGAGTCCCAGCCACAAATGGCTTTTAAAGAACAGAAAATAGGGCGGCGCCTGTGGCTCAAAGAAGTAGGGTGCCAGCAGGCCCTATATGCCAGAGGTGGAGGGTTCAAACCCAGCCCCAGCCAAAAGCTGAAAAAAAAAAAAAAACAAAAAACCAGAAATTGCTTGAACCATACATAACTGGTAGGAAATTTAAATTACAATTTTGACAAATTGCTTGAGGTTGAGTGTGGACTAGCATGAGTGAATAAGTTTGGAGAGCTGTACTCTTGGGGTTGCAGGCACCACAGTTTTAATTTACTTCTAGGAACCCCACAAGGTTATGACCAAAGATCTCAGAGTGATTCCATTATGTTTCTGAGGGGAAATTCGAAGAGTCTTCTCCATATAAAAGGCCAAGTCTCCAGGGGTAGCCCTTTAAAAAGCCTCATTCAGAGCCCTCGAGGAGGACATTCTTACAAAAGGTGCCTCTAATTTTCTGGTCTCATCTAAGGAGTTGGTGGAGATATAGAAGATGACACACTTGTAAAGGTCACATGCCAGAGACATAGGCTCACTAAGATCACTGAGATTTAAATGGGAGGCCAGGCATAGTGGCTCATGCCTGTAATTCTAGCACTCTTGAGAGGATTGTTTAATCTCAGGAGTTCCAGACCAGTCTGAGCAACAGCAAGACCCTGTATCTACTAAAAATAGAAAAAATTAGCCAGGTGTCATGGTAGGCACCTGTAGCCCCAGTTACTTGGGAGGCTGAGGCAAGAGGATTGTTTTCTAGCAGGAAACTGATGGCAGACAGATGACTCCAGGCACCAGTTAGAAGAGGAAGCAGCTTTATTTCTCTGTCCGGGAGACTCAGCAGACTAGTGTCTCAAAAACCGAGCTCACTGCCTGAATCTCCTTGCCTCTCTTTTATACATTTTTCAGGGCTAGGGCGCACATGAGAGTCATAAAAATGTGAGAGACGTGACAGTCGTGAAGGTCCTGGGACTCAAGGGGAAGGTCAGATTTGTCTATGCCTTTGAGAGCAGTCGGGCTACCTGCCCTCAAAGGCAACAGAAGCCTAAGGAAGTTACAAGGTTATAGTCTAGGCCCAGCACATGTCAAGGGAGGGGCATACAGACAGCAGAGACATCTGCTGCGGCTTGGCTAATACAGGGTGGCTAGGACAGATCTTTAGTTCTGCTTTTACTCTCATGCCTCATTCTCCCCTTTGAAACTCAGAACAGCCTGTTACGGAGTCTCATAACCATCCTCATCAACCTGTGTCACAGTTTGTTGGTGGTACATGTGATACACTCCACTTGGGCCTCTTTGAGACACAGCTGAACTCACTAGGTTCCTTACCATCTGCAGTAATACTGGCAATAAGCATGGGAGGAGAAGGCAAGTACCCAATAACAGTAAGACTCCTATTATAAGAGTCCTAAAACCTCCAAAAGCAGAGAACCATCCTCCAAAGATGGATTTCAGATCAAATCTGTGCCACATCTGTACCAGCACATGAGCCAATTTAGAAATTTCATTAGCTATATTTTCCACCACTAGACCTTGATCATCTATTTTCAGACAACAGCTGGTCAGATTGAACTTTGCACATACTCCTCCTTCTGCAGCAAGTAAATAATCCAAAGCCAATCTGTTTTGATACACAGCATTTCTTATTTGAGTTTTCTGGTGGGCAAGGAGGGTCAAAGCTTTGCTGGTCTCATTAGTGATTATTTCTAAGACCGCCTGTAATCGTATGATATGATTTAGAATATAGATAGGGGTCCGGTAACCCCATGACTCTGTCCATGTGGCTGGCCCATAGTATTGTATTATTCTTTCTGGGGGTCACTCATCCTCTTTCCACTCCTCTATTTGTAAGTCTCAATGATGTCATCTGACTTCTTCCTCTGGGGTGGCTACTGGAAGTTCTCCTGCCTTGATGGGCAGTAGAAAGAAAGAGGGCTTTATAAAGCCTATGATACAACTGCCTGTCCATTCATCAGGTAACAAGGCATATGTCTTATTCCCACAAATTCAATACATTCCCTGAGGGGCACTCCAGTTTTGTGAGAATCCTGGGTGCCACCAGGCATCTCTAAGTTCAGGGAACTGGTCCAGGGGATTTAGCTCTGTCCAATTCAGTCCCCACCAGACAGTTATTACAGTAGTAGCATTGTACAGTCTTTGACCTAGGCAATGTAGCTGTCCTACCGGCACAGTGAGATTTTTCCCTTCACTTCTCGCTAGGCAATATTGTCCAATAATCGGGGCCTTCAGGATCCACACATTGTCCTTCAGGTTTCTCCAATATGGGGCAATGTCTGATTTAGGCTCAGTGGGAGTGAGTTCTCTAGCCTTCCATGGCCACTGATCTCCTGTCACAGTTCTTCCACATATAAAGCAAGAAGTTACATTCAAGGACTGTGCCACACTTTCAGCCAATTAAAAGAATAAATTCTTTGTGCCCTTTGGGAGTGGCGGCACAGGCTGTTCCAATTCATCATAGAAGGTATGATAAACAGCCACCTGACTGGCCTAACGGGAGGCAACCCATCCGCTGACCCTTAACTGACATATTGGGTCTAGGCTGGTGCCATCAATTCCCAAAGATATGACTAGTCCTTTTGTCCACTTAGAGTTGGAGGGATTTCTTATAGTTAGAATCAAGGGGTTGCAAGTTTCAGTAGTGCAATCAGCTGGTGCTTCCCCTTTTTCTAGTACAAACTCTTTCTGGCTAGCATCCTCCATACTCCAGGTGCCTTCTATTACACATGACAAGTTTGAGCTCTTGGCATGCGTCAAATTTAAGAGATACCTGGGTTGGATTTCCATAGCCACGAATTCCCTCTCAGCTTTCTAACGAACTGATTCTGTTCTGATATAGTAAACTCATAGTAATTGGGTGGCTCTGAGGGATTGTAGCAAACATGGGATTGGCTATCCCCAGGGTCACACACCTTATATTCAGCAGTATTATATAAGCAAGTCCCTCGCTGAGTCCCTATACATTCATAGTAACTATAAAACAATAGAATAGTTGTCACTTTCTGGCCTAATTTGGTTATCTTATGGATACATTGATTACAATTTTCTATATTAGCATCCTGGATATTTGCATAAACTAAAGTCCACTTAGCTCTCATGAGTCCAATAACAGTCCCACGATGATGTAGATCCTCTTGCTTCGGCTGTGCATGGACCAGTCAGCTCCTGGGTTGTGACTGGAGCAGGGCTTGCTGTTCTCCACAACACCAGCTTGAGGGGATTGTAAGGGTCTGAGGTGGCCTCCCAAAGTCCAGGAGTTGTTGGGGTGTGGAGCTCACGCCATGGGGACTCAGGGTCAGCTGCTACTGTCACGTCCTGCTTGGTCCAGCTCCTCCTAGTTGGGAGCTGTCCCTCCTTCAGTTCTGCGGCAGGCTTCACTCTGCTGTAATGGATCCAGGCAGGAATTTCTGCTACTCTCACAGCAGTAGGTGTGGTCAGGATAACGTTGTAAGGGCCTTTCCACCTTGCCTTCAGGGGAGACAGGCTCCAGTCTTTGACCCACACCATAGCTCCTGGGGAGAAAAGGTGAACAGGGGAAAACAACTAACAGGACATCTCTCATTCACCCATCCCAACACTGCCTCTGCCACCTTTCCCAGGGCCTGCAATTGCTTCCTTAATTCTACCTCTCCCAATTCCCGGTGGGATCCTGACAAGCTCTGCAGTAAGGGGGGTGGCCTATGATTCGAGACCTCATACGGTGAGAATCCTGTCCTCTTAGTGGGAGTACACCTAATTTTAAATAACACCAAGGGCAGGGCACTTACCCACTGTAAGTTTGTCTCCTGGCATACTTTTCCTAAACTTGTTTTGATAGTTCTATTCATGTGTTCCACCTTTGAGCTTTGTGGGGGGTAGGCTATGTGGAGTTTCCAGGTGATGCCAAGGATTTTAGCTGTCTTCTGGACCAATTTGGTGATGAATGCTGGCTGGTTGTCTGACCCAATTTGTAGCGGGAGCCCAAACAGTGGTATAATGTCTCTCAAGAGTGCTCGGGTGACTTCTTGCGCCTTCTCAGTGTGGTTAGGATATGCTTCTACCCATCCGGAATAGGTGCACACCGTCACCAGCAAGTACTTCTTCCCTTTACACCTGGGCATTTCAGTAAAGTCTACCTGGAAGTCCTCAAAGGGTGTTGCTCCATATGACTGGATTCCTGGGGATACTATTGGTCCTCGGTGAGTGTTGAATTGGCTGCAGGTGACACATTGTCAGCTGACGGCTTTGGCCAGGGCAGCCAGATGAGAGATGTAGAAGTACTGGTCCAGCAACTTCACCAGGGACTCCTGTCCCAGATGTGTGCTCTCGGGCACTGCCATTACCACAGTAGCTCCTAGAAGCTACTTGTCTGTCAGGCATTTTTATCCATCCTCCCTCTGCTTCCTGGCCCCCCTCCATTACCAACTGTTCCTTCTCCTCCTGAGAGTAGATTGGGGTGAGCTGTGGAACCCATGGGATGAGAGGGGCCACTGTCAATGCCTGGTACGGCTGGGAGGCAGCCCTCTTGGCCTCAGTGTCAGCTCTGGTATTCCCCTTAGTGATGGTGGAAGCATCTCTCTGATGTCCACAACAGTTCATCACTGCCACTTTCTGGGGTTTCCATACTGCCTCTAGCAACTGAAGTATCTCTTGTTGATACTTCACATCCTTTCTCCCAGAGTTTATATGTCCCTTTTCCTTGTATAATGCCCTGTGAACTTGGAGAGTCAGAAAGGCATACTTGGAGTTGGTGTAAATATTTACACTCTTTCCTTGGCTTAGTTCTAAGGCTCAGGTCAAGGCAATTAACTCAGCCTTCTGAGCTGATGTTCCTTGGGGTAGGGGCTTAGCCCCCACAGTCTCTGTTAAGGTGACCACTGCATACCCAGCCCGCTGTTCACCTTGCACAGTCACATAACTGCTTCCATCAACATACAAGTCCTAGTCTGCATCCGTCTAAGGCTGGTCATGCAAGTCAGGTCCTCCAGAGTACACATTATTTATAACTTCCACACAGTCATGTTCAGTTTCTCTTCCACCGGCTGGAAGGAGCGTGGCTGGGTTCAGGGTGTTACATACTTCCACTGTTATGCATGGATTGCCACACAGTGAGCTTTGGTACTTAGTCTTGTATTAGAAAGCCAGAAATGTCCCTTCGTGTTCATCAAAGTGACCACAGAGTGGGGTGCTTTCACTCTGAGATCCTGCCCTGAAGTCAGCTTATTGGCTTCTTGTACAAGGAGTGCAGTAGTGGCTAGAGCCCATAAGCAGGGTGGCCATCTTTTTGCCACTCCATCCAACTGTTTAGAGAGGTAAGCTACAGGCCTTGGCCAGGACTCAACCAGCTGGGTTAACACACCTACAGACATCTTTCCTCTCTCTGAGATATACATAGTGAAAGGCTTGGCCCAGCCTAGTAGCCCCAATGCAGGTGCATTTATCAGCCTCATCTTTAGCTGGAAGAAGGCATGTTCCTGTTCTCTTCCCCATTCTAAGTAAGGGCTCTTCTTCCTCTCCTTTAGTTGCCTCATACAAGGGCTTAGCCAAGACGGCAAACTTGGGGATCCAAAGATGACAGAAACTGACTATGCGTAGGAATTCCTGAACCTGCTTTTGGCTTGTGGGGGTGGGGAGGCGATTAATGATCTGCCTCCATTTCCTGCCTAGATACCTCTACCCCTGATGGATAGTAAATCCTAGATAATATACTTGCCATTGGCAGATCTGGACCTTTCACTTAGACACTTTATAGCCACATACCTCTAGATGTGATAATAGGCAGTCTGTGCCTCGAGCACAGCCCTCCAGGGTAGGGTGTTCTAGTGGCCTCCTATGGAACACTTCTGAGTGAGACAAAAGACTTGTTTAGTAGTGGCTCTAGGCACTCCTATGATGTCAATTCTGTAGTCTGTGAGAGGGGCTATTGGCTGGGTGACCACCAAGTGTTCTCCCCAGTATCAATTAGAAAGTCAATATCCTTGCCCCCAGTCCTTACTCAGACCATGGACTCTCTGGGGGAGGCTGAGTCCAGTCCCCTTCAGTCTAGCAGGGCCTCTCCCACTAAGTTGTAGATGGCTTCCTGCTTTTCTGGGTCTGTTGCCTCTCTCCCAGGATTTTCCACATTTACTTGCCTCTGGGACACTCATTCTTCCAATGCCCTGTCTCTTGGCAAATTGCACACTAATCTCTTTGCAAGGGGGGTCCTTTTACCCGAGGACCTCTACTTCTTTGCACTCCTTGACCCTGTCCTCTTTGAAAGGGAGGGGGTCCTCTCCTCATGCCCTTCAGAGCTGCAGCTATGAGATTGGCCCTCCGTTTCATGCGCCTATCTTCCTCTCTACTGCTTACTGCTTCCTGGTTCACAAAGATGTTCTGGGCTATTTCAAGAAGCTGCGAGGTGTTCATACCTGCAAATCCCTCCTGCTTCTGCAGTTTTTGCCGTATATCCTCGGAGCTTTGGCTAACTAGGGCCATATTAACCATCCTCTGGTTTTCAGGGCTCTCAGGGTTGAAAGGAGTGTACATTTGAAATGCTTCACATAACCTCTCATAGAACTGACCTGGGCTCTCAGTCTTTCCTTTGGGAACCTCATTTATTTGGGCCAAATTGGTAGTTTTCTGTGTCCCTTTCTTCAGCCCATGCAACAATGCTTCCTGGTACCGGGTTAGATGTGCCCTGTCCTCTGCCACCTTTGGGTTCCCCTGGGGGTCCTCTCCAGGAAGCTGGATCTGGACATACTTCTGAGGGTTTTGGAACCCATATGGGGCATTCTCCCCTAGCCAGTTAGAAGTGGCCTGAATCACACGGCATCTCTCATCCATGTTAAAGAGGGTCATAAGCAACTGATGGCAATCTGCCCATGCAGGGTTATGAGTCTGAAAAATGGTCTGCATCAAATTGACCAGAGCCTGAGGCTTCTCTGTGTAAGAAGGAGTGTGATGCCTCCAATTTAATAAGTCTGCCGTCGTGAATGGCTGATATACCATTATTCTCCATTCGACCATGTGCCCGTCCTCATCCACTCCTGTGTGTCTAGTCTCTCTGAGGGGCATTTGGACTCCTGGTTTAGGCCTTAGTTGAGTTGCTAAGGGAGGCAGACCTTATGGGACCTTTCCTTTCTTTGCTCAAGGGGTGCCTGGCTGGGCTATGATCACTCTACTGCACTTCATCCTAAGTGACAGAGCAAGACCCTGTCTCTAAAAAAAGAAAAAGGCAGAGATTGGCAAGTTAATTTATTTGAATTGATTTTATTTTTAAAAATTATAAATTCATAACTGGGCATTGTGGTGGGTACCTGTAGTCCCAGCTACTCAGGAGGCTGAGGCAAGAGAATTGCTTGAGCCCAAGAGTTTGAGGTTACTGTGAGCTTTGATGCTTTGGCACTCTACCAAAGGCAACAAAGTGAAACTCTGTCTCAAAAAAAAATTATTAATTGACAAACTATAATTTTATACACACACACACACACATATATATATGTTTTGAGACAGAGTCTCACTATGCCACCCTAGGTAGAGTACTATGGCATCATAGCTCACAGCAACCTCAAACACTTGGGCTTAAGTCATTCTCCTGCCTCAGCCTCCCTAGCAGCCGGGACCACAGACGTCCGCCACAACACCTGGCCATTTTCTGTTGCAGTTGTCATTGTTGCTTAGCTGGCCTGGGCTAGGTTTGAACCTGCCAGCCTTGGTGCATGTGGCCAGTGATGTAACCACTGTGCTACAGGCACCGAGCCTACAATTATATATATTTATTTGGTACAAAGTGATGTTATACAGTATGCATACAATGTGGAATGATTAAATCAAACTAATGTGATATGTGTATCACTTTAAAAACGAATCTTTTTTTGTGCTGAGAACATTTGAAGTTTACTTTCTTAGCTACTTATACACAATATGCTATTGCTAATTTTAGTCATTATGCTTTGCTATAGTGAAAAATGGCCTCTAGTTCCATCCAAGTTGCTGCAAAAGACATTATTTCATCATTTTTATGGCTGAGTAGTATTCCATGATGTATAAATACCATGTTTTCTTTGTCTCATTCCTCTGTTGATAAGCATTTAGGTTGATTCCATATCTTTGTAATTGTGAATTGTACTATAATAAACATACAATTGTGTTTATTATAGCACATAATATAAACTTTTGATATATTCACTTCTTTTCCTTAGGGTAGATATCCAATAGTGTGATTTTTGGATTAAATGATAGATCTGCTTTCAGTTATTTAAGAAATTTCTATACTGTTTTCCATAAAGGTTGCACTAATTTACATTCCTACAATTGGCATATAAGCATTTCCTTTTCACTGCATCCATGCCAACATCTATTGTTTTTTGACTATTTATTTATTTTGAGACAAAGTCTCGCTATGTTGCCCTCTGTAGAGTGCCACAGTATCATAGGTCACAATAATCTCAAACTCTTGGGCTCAAGTGATCCTCTTGCCTCAGCCTCCAGAGTAGCTGGGACTATAGGCGCCGCCATGATGCATGGATGGTTTTTCTATTTTTAGTAGAGACAGAGTCTTGCTCTTGCTCAGACTGGTCTCAAACTCCTGAGCCGAAGCAATATACCTGCCTTGGTCTCACAGAGTGCTAGGATCACAGGTGTAAACCACCACATCCAGCCCATTTTTTGAATTTTTAGTAATGACTGGAGTAAGGTGGTATCTCTTTGTGATTTTAATTTGTATTTCCCTGATTAGTGATGTAGAGCATTTTTTCATGAGTTTGTTGACTATTTGCATATCTTGCATTGAAAAATGTCTGTTCATATTGTTTGCCCATTTCTTAATAGGGTTATTAGTTTTTTTCTTGCTGACTTATTTGAGTTCCTCATAGATTCTGGAGATTAGTCCTTTGTCAGATGTATAGTTTATGAATATTTTTCTCATTCTGTAGGTTGTTTATCTACTCTGTTAATTATTTCTTTTGCTATACGGAAGGTTTTTAGTCTGGTTAAGTCCTATTTATTTATTTTTGCTTTTGTTGCTTTTGCTTTTGGGTCTTATTCACGAATTCTTTGTCTAAGCCAGAATTTTTGTCCAGAAGAGTTTTCCTAGGTTTTTATTGCTTTGGGTCTTATGTTTAAGTCTTTAATTCACCTTGAATTAAATTTGTGTATGGTGAGCAATAGGGATCTAGATTCATTCTTCTGTATGTTGCTATTCATTTCCCCCAGCACCATTTATTGAATAGGGTCTTCTTTCTCCACTGTATATTTTTGCCTGCTTTGTCAAAGATCAGTTGGTTGTAAGTATTTAACTTTATTTCTGGGTTCATACCAGTGCTATGTTCTTTTGGTTACTGTTGTCTTGTAGTTTAATCAGAAGTCAGATAATGTGATGCTTCTAGATTTTCTCTTTTTGCTAAGGATTGCTTTGTCTATACAGGCTCTTTTTGGTTCCTTTTGAATTTTTGGATTGTTTATTCTAAACCTGTGAAAAATGACATTGGTATTTTAATAGGAATTGCATTGAACCTATAAATTGCTTTGGGCCTGATACTCATTTTAACAATATTAATTCTTCCAATCCATGAGCATGGGAGATATTTCTTTTGTCTGTGTCTTCTATGATTTCTTTCA
Organism: Otolemur garnettii; assembly: GCF_000181295.1. Lineage (NCBI taxonomy): Eukaryota > Metazoa > Chordata > Mammalia > Primates > Galagidae > Otolemur > Otolemur garnettii. Next base: position 540,779 of record NW_003852682.1, read on the forward strand.
TCAGTGTTTTGTAGCTCTCTTTGTAGATATCTTTTACCTCCTTAATTAGTATACTGCTAGATATTTTCATTTTTTTGCAGCTATTGTATATGTAATTTAGTTCTCAATTTGATTCTCAGCTTGGTCACTACTAATGTATAGCAGCACTACTTATTTTGTAACCTGATACTTTAGTGAACTTATTTATTCAAATCTAGGAGTCTTTGTAGGAGTCTTTAGGGTTTTCCAGGAATAGGAGCATATAATTGGTTAACAGAGATAGTTAGACTTACTCTTTTCCAATCTTTTTGTTACCTATCCTAACCCAGCTGATATCCCAGACAAATGCAGACAATTAAGAACAAAAGTGATTCACAATCTTATTATAAAATCAGGCCAGAGTGAATTAAAATTAGATCAGAATTGATTAGGATTAGAGTTCAATAAAGCAGGTAATAAAGTGCACATTTTATTGTGAAAGAGCATGATTTCTTAGGAAGATAGAACACATCATCAACATACATAAAGAAAAAGTACAGAAAATTCAAGAAAAAAATACATAAAAATTGGCAGTATGAGACTTGACATGCACACCCTCAGATAAAGTGGGCACAATTAATAGGAATGTAGAATAAATAAATAACAAATGAGATAGATCTCAGTGACACATATTGTCCTCTGTGCCTGTACCAAAATTGAAGGCTTCAAATTCTGATCAAGGTGAATTAGGTTATGAGGACCAATGGTCCAGGTAATAGTACCTCAAAAGCCTGGGTGAAATATTAAAAGAAATTTTCAAGAATAAACTTAGTACTAATAGAACAGTGAGGAATTACTGGATCTCTTAAGGGAAATCAGGACCGGAAGAGTAAGCTGAGGACTTCAAACTGCTTTTACTCAGAAAAGCCTACCTGAAAATAAACAGCTGGAGAATTAAGCTGTGCATTGGTGACACAGAGTTGAAAGTCTAATCTCAGAGCTAACCAAAGGTGATGATGCCAGTAAAGCACCCCTTCACTTTAGCTGAGACCTCAGAGGCCATCACTTTCTGAATCAGGAGAAACAAAGCATGAGTATGTCAGTTCTCACTTGTAGCCTGACTTTACATTATCTGGATGCAAATTATAAAATACACTAAACTGGGTGGTAATGCAAATATCACAGACCAAACTAGGGAATGCAGCTAACTTAAGTGGAAACTTACATCTTTTTCATTTTTCTTCTTTTTCTAAACAGGGACCCTGTTCTTGCAGAAATTTGTACCCTTAAATACATTTATTAGAAAAAGAAGAATGGCTAAAAGTGAGCTAAGCATACATCTCAAGAAATTATAAAGATAAAAACAAAAATAAATACATAGAAGTCTAAAAAATCATTAAAGATAAAAACAGAAATAAATGAGAGAAATCAAACTCACAATAGGGAATTTTAACAAAGCATTTCACTGGTTCTTTAAAAAGTCTATAAAATTAATAAACCTCTGGTGAGATTTATAAAGATACAAAGAAAAATTACTGATATTAGAGATCAAAAGTGTGGGACAACACTAGGGACCTTTAGGCCAATAAATTAAACAATTGAGAAGAATTGGACAAATAGTAAAATACAACTTAAAATTGAGAGATGTTAAAACATGATGTGAACTCTACCTATGAAATAAATGGAATAAGTGATTAAATTATTTTGACAGAATCCCTAGACCCAGATGGCTTCATAAATGAGTTTAGTCAATAGTTACACATGACATAATTTAAATACAGCATACCTTTTTCAGAGACTATAAAAGTGTACACTCATCTCTTGTGTTTTATGAAGCTTATCTTCATACCAAAACTCAGCAATGACAATTTGTCTCATACATATAGATGAAAATATACTAAGCAACATACTTGAAAAAAGACTAACAATATAGTAGAACCTCCATAGTTCACCACCTCTCTACGCTGACCACTATCTTAAGTTAACCTAATTTTCATAGATTAGACATGTACCATATGTATGTATCAGTGCCACTTCCATATGTTGATCAGTTTGTTACAGTCCCTCAGGGGGTCAACTTACAGAGGTTATACTATATATAGAAATGATACCATATTGTAACCAAGTCATATTTATTCTAGAAAAGTAGGGTTGGTTTAGGAATGCAATTCACTACCTTAACAGATTAAAGGAAAGAGGAAGCCTAATATAATCATCTCAATAGATACAAAAGAAAATTTGGTAAAAGTCATCGTTCATTCATGATGAAACAACCTAGATGAGACTTCCCAAGAGAGTTTTACATATAATTTGGGACTAAACAGGGTCTCTCTAGGTATGTCACAAACCCAGAATTCATAAAAGGAAAAAGTGATAAACTTGAGTATATTAAGACAAATAAAAGTATTTATAATGATTATTCAGGTTCTAGAATTTGATAGCATAGTAGAGTGACTATAGACAATAATAATTTATTATACATTTCAAAATAGCTAGAAGAGAAGCTCGAAATGTTTCCAACACAAGGAAATAATAAATATTTGAGGTGATAGATACCTAAATGACCTGATTGGGCCTGGTGCAGTGGCTTCCTTATAATCCCAGTGCTTTGTTAGGCCAAGGTGGGAGAATCACTTGAGGCCAAGAGTTTCAGAACAGCTTGGGCAACATAGCAAGACTCTATCTCTACACAATTTTTGAAAAATTATTATATTTTGTTGAGAGAGAACCTCACTCTGTTGCCCCAGGCTAGAGTGCTGTGGCATCATAGCTCACAACAACCTCAAACTCCTGGGCTCGAGTGATTCTTTTGCCTCAACCTCCCCAGTGGCTGGAACTACACGCACCTACCACTATGCCCAGTTAGTTTTTCTATTTTCAGTAGAGATAGTTGCACAATAATGTGAATAAACTTAATGCCACTGAACAGTGTGTACTTAAATGGTTAAAACAGTAAATTAATTTATTTTATGCATATTTAGCAACAATTAATTTTAAACTATTATTTTTCAGAAAAATGATAATCAAAGTGAAAAGTTGAGCCACACTTTATGCTATCTACTCAATTTTTCTATAAAAGTTTTCTAAAGAAAAGACCATTTTAATACGAGATCTGACAATTAACATGAACTTGCCACTGTGTGCTTACATTGGTAGCACTGTACAAACAACTCAGTAAGGTTTCATAACCTTGGTATATCAGTCTCACAGTTGTGTTCATGTAGGTGTGTGGTGATGTCTGGCTGAGTGGCATTCATTATTATTGTGTGTTTTTATGTGCCATTGCAAGAATGTTGGAGCTTAAAGTAGAGCAATAAACAAATATTCATAAATTTCTTCTTAAACTTTGCAAGAGTGGAGTGAAGTCAGGGACATGTTTATCCTGTATTTTGGAATAAACATATTCCAAGATGTTTATCACTATCCCAGTTTATGTGGATAATGCCATGAAGAAAATGGCAGTGTACAAATGGATTAAATATTTTTTTCTGAGTGGAGAGAAAATATCACTGATGAAGAGAAGTCAGGGAAGCCCAGTAATAAGCAGAACTGATGAAAAAACTGCAAAACTTTGCTTGAATTGTATGTCAAAATGGTCAGCTTACTATAAGAAGCATAGAAAATCAAGTAAAACATTGATAGAGAAACAGTTAGGAAAATCTTAACTGAAAATCTTTGCCAACAACTCATGGCTCTTGCATCAAAACAATGTACCAGCTCACACGACACTATCTATGAGGGAGATTTTAGCCAGGAAACAAATAACTGTATTGGAAAACCCTCC
>NW_003852682.1:544540-554514 GCF_000181295.1 Otolemur garnettii
ACCTGATCTGGAACTCAATGACTTTTTTCTTTACCTGAAGATAAAGAAAATATTGAAAGGAAGACATTTTGATGACATTCAGAATATCAAGATAATACCACAACAGCTTGGATAGCCATTGCAGGAAAAAGAGTTCAAAAATTGCTTTGAAGGGTGGACTAGGTGCTGGTGTCCTATCCTGGGAAGTGCATAGCTTCCCAATTATTTTGAAGGTGAACATAATGATATTCAGCAATAAAGTATGTAGCATTTTTCCTAGAATTAGTTCATGAGCTTAATTGTCAGACTCTTGTAAAAAGACTCATCAAGCTAAATATACCTAAAGCAAAGTTAAAACTCAAAAAGCAAAGCTTGGCTTGGCACCCATAGCTCAGAGGTTAGGGTGCCAGCCACATATACCAGGGCTGGTGGGTTTGAACTTGGCCCAGGCCTGCTAAACAACGATGAGAACTACAATTAAAAAAAAAAAAAGCCAGGCATTGTGGCAGGTGCCTATAATCCCAGCTACTTGGGAGCTGAGGCAGGAGAATCACTTAAGCCCAAGAGTTTGAGGTTGCTGTGAGCTGTGATGCCACAGCACTTTACAAGGGTGACATAATGAGATTCTGTCTCAAAAAAAAAGCTTAAATTATATTTTACACACATGTCACAAAGGGCTACTTTCCATAATAAGAAAATATCTTCAATTGATTCATTTTATGAAAAAAGGAATCAATGCTCCTCTACTGTTTTTGATAACAGTAGCTGCTATAAGGGATGAACTCCAAAATCTTAGTGGCCCAAAACCATCAGCATTTTTCTTACCCATATAAATTCCAAACAGAAGCAGAACTACAGAGGGCTGACTGTGCTTTTGAAAAAAATTCAAGAACTAGACTGACAGAAGCCTGTCCCTTTCAGTACTTAACTTCATGGGTCACTCTGTGCGTCAACATTTTGCCAGCAGATAGGTAAAGAGAGTAGGAGGATCTCATAAGGAGGCTTTTATGAGTCACCTATGTCAACATTGCACATCTCTTAGGCCTACCTTCAATTGCCCAGGACTCAGCCCACTAGCCATAGTTAGCTGTAAGGAAACTGAGCTACTCCAGGAAGAAAAGAAAATGGAATTGAAGAACCACTAGTTAGTCTCTGCTATAGGTATGCCCAAAAGGTTCACAGGAAATAAAATACAAAATGCCCATAAATAGGCTGAGCACCTGTAGCACAATTATTAGGGTGCCAGCCACATGCACCAAGGCTGGCGGGTTCGAGCCCAGCCTGGGCCAGCGAAACAACAATGACAACTGCAACAAAAAAATAGCTAGGTATTGTGGCAAGCATCTATAGTCCCAGCTACATGGGAGGCAAGAGAACTGCTGAAGCCCAAGAGTTAGAGGTTGCTTTGAGCTGTGATGCCCCAGCACTTTACTGAGGGCAACATAGTGAGACTCTGTCTCAAAAAAAAAAAAATGCCCATAAATGTATTTTGAAAATTCCCAGCCCCATACATAGTAAGTGAAATGGATATTTTAACTACAATAATATACCATCCATTATTTGTCATACAGCCAAATGTACAAACATTTAAGACACACTGATTTGGTGAGGCTGCAGAACAGATATCTCGTGACATTGTTAGTGTGGGTATAAATTGATTTATCAGCTAGAGAGGGTAATTTAGCAATAATTATCAACATTATGTGTGCCTTTAGCCCCAGAAATCCTACTTCTATGAAGTTTTCCTTTAGATATACTTTCACACTTATGGGATGATGTTATATATTTGTTTATTCAAGGCAAGGTTGTCTATACTAGCCTAAGACTGGGAAAACCATAAATGTCCACAGTAGGGGACTGAGTAAATAAATAAAAGAGAGTGTATCTATATAAAAGGATACTATACAGCTGTTGGAAAAAAGTAGAATGCTATTTAGCTTAGTGGAGCTTCAATGCATTGATGCAAATCCTGGTTCTTCTCCCTTTTAGCCATATTGCAATACTTCTGGCAAGTTTCTTTTTTTTTTTTTTGAAACAGAATCTCACTCTGTTGCCCTAGGTAGAGTGTTGTGGCACCCTAGCTCACAGCAATCTCAATCGTCTTGCCTCAGCCTTTCAAGTAGCTGGGACTACAGGTGTGTACCACTACACCTGGCTAGTTTTTTCTGATTTTTTTAGTAGAGATGGGGTCCCTGAGCTCAACCAATCCACTCACCTCAGCCTCCCAGAGTGCTAGGACCATGCCCTGCCTTCTGGCAAGTTATTGAAATTCTGTCTATTCTCGTTTCCTCATGCATAAAATAAGGATAACACCTACTTCACTGTGTTATGGTGAGAATTAATAGGCCAACCTCTGGAGAGGAGAGAGGGGCTGAAGGTTAAATTGATCACCAATGGGCCAATGATTTAATCAATCATGGTTATGTAATAAAGCTTCCACAAGGGCTGGGCAGGGTGGCTCATGCCTGTAATCCTAGCACTCTGGGAGGCCAAGGTGGCTGGATTGCCTGAGCTAGCAGGTTTGAGACCAGCCTGAGCCAGAGTGAGACCTTGTCTCTAAAAATAGCCAGGCATTATGGTGGCTATTTTTAGCCTATAGTCCCAGCTACTTGGGAGGCTAAGGCAAGAGAATAGCTTGAGCCCAAGCGTTTCAGGTTGCTATGAGCTATGATGCCATAGCACTCTCCCAAGGGTGACAAAATGATACTCTGTCTCCAAAAAAAAAAAAAGAAAAGAAAAAAAAAAGCTTCCATAAAACCCCCAAAAGTACTGGGTTTGGGAATTTCCCAATAGCTGAACACATGGAGGATCCTGGAGGGTGGTGCACTAGAAGAGGGCATGGAAGCTCCAACACCCTTTCCCACATACTTCGCCCTCTGTATCTCTTCCATCTGCATCCTTTGTAATATTCTTTATAATTAACCAGTAAAGCTTCAAACTAATCTGATCTGATGGGAAGTGGCAATGTCCTAATTGTGGAGAAGGAATCCTCACAACCCTGACAAGAGTAAAGCCATATTGATTGAGAGATAGCTAGAGAGAAAGTAGGCCAGAAACCAAACTGCATGATCACGGCAACTCCCTCCTGCATTCTAACTACACAAATAAAAAAGCCCTTGAAACTATGTGAGACCGAGCTGACTCTTGGTCAGACTTCATTCTATTCTTTTCTAATAAAGCCTTTCCTTAATCCTGGCACTGGCCTCTTCTCCTTCCTGCAGATTTTCACCCAGACACTATCCCTAAACTTCTCATCTTTATGGTGCATTGGTGAGGCAAAGAGGCAGTGAGATCCATCTAGGGACCACCCTGGAACCTTGCTGGGCCCCGCCTAATGACTACCACCACACACTAATTTATTAAGACTCGATAAATTGGAGGAAGGGGCTCCTTCTCCTCCTCCAGGATCTCCTCTTCCACATCCATCCATTCACTTCTCCCAAAATCCTATCACTGGGTCAGGATTTCCCTCAGGATCTGGGACACTGGCCTCTGTCCTTCCAACACTTTCTCTTGGAGATTCTTAAGGTACAAGGTTGGGACTCCAGACTCCATCTGTTCATCTGGCTCCATGAGTGACTTGGGGACACCTGCCTCTCTGCTGGTGAGCCTCTACCTCATTTTTCTTCCTCCTTACCTTACATGCTATGGGCAGTTACTATTCAGTTCCCTCCTGAGACCTGCCACTGAGAAGTCTCCTCAAAAACCTAGGCATGCTGGGTCTAAAAGGAGACACCAAATTGAAAGGATTAACATTCCTCTGCAACACTGCCTAGCTCCAATACAAATTAGAAAATGGAAACTAATAACCTGAAAATGGTACTTTCAATGTGAACATTCTCAAAAATCTTATAAGTTTTATAACCCCAATGGCAAGTGGTCTGGGGTCCCCTATCATCAAGCTGTCTTCTTCCTTCAAGATCATCCTTTGCTTTGGCAGACCTGCACCACCTTTCAAATTCTCCTTCTCAAAGAACAGCCACCACCTAACCTTCCATTTCTGACTCTGACTTTGACCCTATAGGCCATTCTGCCTCCCTCCTTATGTACCCCCACCTCTCAAACCTTCTGCCTTCATTAAGTACCCAATTCCTACACCCAGCCTCTCCATCTGGCTTCTTTTCTCCTCCACTCGTGGAGGCTGCCCCATTCCTTCTTTGGAATGTACTATAGATTAATCTTTCAAAACCTTTGTCACTTTGCTTGCTTATACCTACTTACTCTGCACGTTCATTTCATTGACTCAGCACTGGGAACCAAGAACCTGGGAACACAGAGGCCTGACACCTGGTTCCTCCACACCTAACATTTTGATAAACCAGTCAGGAGGATCCTTGACTTATCTTTAAGATTGCTGGACTTTCTGATCTACACTCTGCAGCTGTTACTGTTTTCACTTTCCAAATAAGGTATCTATTTCTACTCTCTCATTTCCAGTTAAAATCCTCGCCCTAGGGAAGAACATTCTATCCTGGCAGCGTACTTCATCTCCCAGTTGGCCCCTGATATTGGGTACAAACTCCAAAATCTCATAAAAAACCCCTCAGATTCCACAAATGGAATTTCAAACCTGGCCTTTAAAACTCTTTTGATAACCATATGGAGAAACAGAGAAAGGGAGAGAGGTGGAGCTGGCAGTAGGCCCCAAGAGCAGAAAGAAGCTTTTCAAATGGTGGCTAATAACAAAAATCTCTCAGAGTTGTGCTTGAGGCTCTGGCAAGAAGACTTCAAGAAAGCCCTTGCTCTGCTCTGGGGACCTCACCCTGTTTCCTCTACAGTCACCTGGGTCTCTGGAGAGAAATGCCTCAGGGAGTGGAACTCACTGGCAGAATCCCCTAAGCCAGTGTCCTCCACACCCATGGACCCTCTAGGACAGTGGTTCTCAATCTTTCTAATGCCACAATGCATTTTCATCGTTAAAAAAGTGTTGCTACCCACAGGTTGAGAACTGCTGCTCTAGGACTACTTTAGTCTGACAGATCGCAGTCTTGGAATAAGCATCTCTCTGTTACAGGTAAACAAATTGATTTTAATAACAGCAAAGCCACTTCTGTTCTCCCTACATTTTGGGGACCTCTGTTTCCCTCTCCTATCTACATCATTGGAGTAAAAGGTAAAATACAACCATCTATGTATTCCACAGCTTCTCTACCTGCTGGAAAATTGCCCTATCCCACTATTTAAATAAAATCTTCAGATTAAATCAAACATCTAATTCCTTTAACATCACAGGCTTCCTTTCACAAAGTCTTGGAGAATCAACTGAGACTTTATACACAACCTTAAAACAACTAAGTTTTCTGTTCTCAGCTTATAGGAATTATGTTTGAAGCCTCTTAGATTTCTATTATTGTACATGTGTTTAAACTATTGAGTAAATGCATCAGAAGTTCAAAATTCTGGGTTAATCTGCCATGATAAAATGTTAAAATGCAGAGTTTAACTGTCTATCTTTTTGCCTACTAAAAACAGTGGTTGCTAAATTATGGGTGTCTTTGAAATAAGATAGTAGCACTCAGAAGGAGACTCAAGGTCAGTTACTAATTTGAAACTGGAAAAAAAAAAGGAGGGGTGTTCTCTTTGACTTTTTAAAACAATAGCCACTTTTCTTTTTTAATTGACACTACTGTGTTTGGCTCTTATGGTAGCTAGGCAATTTCTTAACAAATGGCTCCTTTTGATTTACATTACATTCCAGAACTTAATTTACAACAGCCAGACTATAAGATATCAACTTGCTTGGGATAACTATATGATTGGTCTTAGCTATGATTACTCTTAATCCTCCTCTAACTGTCAAAAACCTTCTCACACTTCTCTGAGACCTTTACCTCCAGGAAGACTTCTCAGATTTCTCATAACAACAAGACTTAGCTCTTTAGTTAGAACTGCCTTCTTCCTCACTCTAATACCCACTTTAGTCCTTTTAAACTTCCTTGATGTTACACTTCAGTAATAACTAAACGCAATCTTTTCTAAACCAATCCTCATCATCTTTATCTCAAGGATGCTAAATTTGCCTGATTTAAAACATATCTCCCATACACTTAACCTACTACAAAAAGAAAGGCGCCTACTTCTCTGACCAAAAAGACACCCTAATTAAAAATTATCCCACCATAGGGTGGCGCCTGTGGCTCAAAGGAGTAGGGCGCTGGCCCCATATGCCAGAAGTAGCGGATTCAAACCCAGCCCCAGCCAAAAAAACTGCCAAAAAAAAAAAAATTATCCCACCACTCTAGCCAACACCAACAGAATAATCAAACTGTTCCAAACATTTTTAGAAAACATCCACTCACTCCCTTACATACCAACTCCCATTTCTGTGCTAGAAATTCTTCTCTGCTGGGGCCTGGGCCCCACTCCCTGACTTTCTCTAACTATAAGGATATCTGGATTAAATACTGTCCCCTCACATCTCAGGATAGTCACACTAAAATTAAGGATGTCCTCTCTCTTCTTAATGCCTGCCCTGAAAGTCCTTGTCCTCACCCTACCTTCTCTGCAGCCTAAATACCCTTCCCCTCATGCCTAATACCCACCCTGAGCACCTTATTCTATTCTGTAACATGGCTGGGCCTCAATACAAACTCAATAATGCCTCTCAATAGCCTGAAAAGGATACCTTTAACTTAAATGTTTTTCAGCACCTTAACAACTTTTGGCACCACAATGGAAAATACTCAGAGGCTCCCTACATTCAGGTCTTCTTCACCCTTTGAAAATTTTTGTCTCTCTATGTCTCCTACTCCTCTTTGCTTAATAAAATTTAATCACTATTTCTTTATTTATTTCTCTATAATTACTACTCTACAGCAGGTGGATTAATTAATTAATTAATTAATTTTTGAGACAGAGGCTCACTATGTCATCCTTTGTAGAGTGCTGTGGCATCACAGCTCACAGCAACCTCAAACTCTTGGGCATAAGTACTTCTCTTGTCTCAGTAGCAAGTAGCTGGGATTAAAGGTGCTCACCACAATGCCAAGCTATTTTTTTTTGTAGTTGTCATTGTTGTTTGGCAGGCCTGGGCTGGGTTTGAACATGCCAGCTCTGTCATATGTGGCTGGTGCCCTAGCCACTGAGTCAACAGCTGGTGGTTTAAAAAATATTTATATTTACAGAAAGATCAAAACTACAAAAAACATAGCAATTTTCTGGCCAATCTTAAAAATTTTCTTAACAACATCAAAAAATGGGTATCTAATTATTTTATTTTTTAAAATTATTTATTATTAAATCATAACTTTGTACATTGATGCATATATGGGATTCAGGGTACTGCTTCAATATACAATATGAAATGTTTACATTTAACTAATACATACATCACAATTAAACACATTTCTTAATAGTTTTGAAATGTACCATTACATCATACACATTAGGTGAGGTCCCCCCAAATACTGTCCCTCCTCCTATATACCCCTACTGTCTCTCTCTTCTTCCCTTCTCCTTTCTGGACTGTAGTTATGTTTTGCCATTCATATGCGTGTATAGGTGGTTATATATTGATTTCATAGTAGTATTGAGTACATTGGATACATTCTTTTCCATTATTGAGATACTTTACAAAGAAGAATATGTTCCAGCTTCATCCAGGTAAACGTAAAAGATGTGGTCTCCATCTTTTTTATGGCTGTGTAGTATTCCATGGTGTACATATACCACAATTTGTTAATCCATTCATGGGTCAATGGGCACTTGAGCTGTTTCCATGTCTTGGCTATTATGAATTGGGCTGAAATAAACATTCTGGTACAAATGTCTTTGTTGTAAAATAATTTTTGATCATCTGGGTATATATCTAGTAGAGGAATTGTAGGATTGAACAGTAGGTCTACTTTTAGTTCCTTGAGTGTTCTCCAAACCCCTTTCCAAAAAGGTTGTATTAGCTTGCATTCCCACCAGCAGTGTAGAAGTGTTCCCTTCTCTCTGCATCCATGCCAACATCTTTAGTTTGGGGATTTTGTAATGTGGGCTAATTTTACTGGAGTTAGATGACATCTCAAAGTGGTTTTGATTTGCAATTCTCTGATGATTAAGGATGATGAGCATTTTTTTCATGTATTTGTAGGCCATGCACCTGTCTTCATCAGAGATGTTTCTGTTCAACTCTCTTGCCCACATAGAAATTGGAATATTTATTCTTTTCTTATTGATTACTTTGAGTTCTCTGTAGATTCTGGTTATCAGACCTTTGTTGGAAGCATAACCTGCAAAAATCTTCTCCTATTCTGAGGGTTGTCTGTTTGCTTTACTTACTGTGCTCTTGGCTGTGCAAAAACTTTTTAGTTTGACCAGATCAAATGTATTTTTGGTATTGCTTCAATTGCCCAGGGGTTCCTCCTCATAAAATATTCTCGCAGGCCAATTTCTTCAAGTGTTTCCCCTGCATGATATTTTAGTATTTTTATAGTTTCATGTCTTAAGTTTAAATCTTTTATCCAATGAGAATCAATTTTTGTTAATGGTGAAAGGTGGGGGTCCAGTTTCAGTCTTCTACAGGTTGCCAGCCAGTTCACCCAGCACCATTTGTTAAATAAGGAGTCTTTCCTCCACTGAATATTTTTGATAGGCTTGTTCAAGATCAAATGATGACAAGTAGCTGGGTTCATCTCTTGGTTCTCTATTCTATGTTACACATCTACTACTGTTTTTGTACCAGTACCATGCTGTTTTGATCACTATAGGTTTACAGTATTGCCTGAAGTCTGCTAAAGTGATACCTCCTGATTTGTTCTTATTTCTGAGTAATGTCTTGGCTATTTGAGATTTTTTCTGATTCCATATAAAATGAAGTACTATTTTTTCAATTTCTTTAAAGTATGACAGAGGTGCTTTAATAAGGATTGCATTAAATCTGTAGATTGCTTTGGGTAGTATGGACATTTTAACAATGTTGATTCTTCCTAGCCATGAGCATGGTATGTTTTTCCATTTGTTAATATCTTCAGCTATTTCTTTTCTCAGAATTTCATAGTTCTCTTTATAGAGATCTTTCACTTCCTTTGTTAGGTAAATTCCCAGATATTTCATCTTCTTTGGCACTATTGTAAAAGGAATAGAGTTTTATTGCTTTTTCAGCTTGACTATTGTTGGCGTATATAAAAGCTACTAATTTCTAAGTATTGGTTTTGTATCCTGAGACACTGCTGTAGTCCTTGATCACTTCTAAGAGTTTTAAAGTTGAGTCCCTCGGATTTTCCAGGTAGAAGATCATGTCATCAGCAAAGAGTGAGAGTTTGATCTCCTCTGACCCTATTTGGATACCCTTGATTGCTTTCTCTTGCCTGATTGAGATAGCTAAGACAAGCTAAGACTTCCATTACTATGCTAAATAGCAGTGGAGACAGTGGACATTCTTGCTTCATTCCTGATCTGAGTGGAAATGTTTTTAATTTTACACCATTCAATATGATATTGGCTCAGGTTTGCTGTAGATGGCCTCTTTCAGTTTAAGAAATGTCCCTTCTATGCCTATATTCTTAAGAATTCTGATCATGAAAGGATGCTGGATATTATCAAAGGCTCTGCATCACTTGAGAGAATCGTATGGTCTTTGTTTTTTATTTTATTGATGTAATGTATTGTATTTATATATTTGCATATGTTGAACCAACTCTGTAAACCTGGAATTAAACCAACTTTATCATGGTGTATAATTTTTTGATGTTTCGTTGAATTCTGTTTGCTAAGATCTTATTGAATATTTTTGCATTGATATATTAATGATATTGGTCTATAATTTTCCTTCTTTGTTGGATCCTTTCCTGGTATGGATATCAGGGTGATATTTGCTTCATAGAATGTGTTGGGAAGTATTCCTTCTTTTCCTATGCTTTGGAAAAGGTTGTATAATATAGGTACTAGTTCCCCTTAAAAGGTTTGATAGAATTTGGATGTGAAGCCATCTGGTCCTGGACTTTTATTTTTAGGGATATTTCTTATTGTTGATGCTATTTCAGTGGTTGATATAGGTCTATTCAAGATTT
>NW_003852682.1:555800-562960 GCF_000181295.1 Otolemur garnettii
TTTACTTTGGAGGTAGAGCATTGCACTGGTCATTGTGGAGGATGGGTCTGAGAATATCCTGGAGAGCTGGTTTAGTTATGGCAAATTTCTTCAACATGTCTATGTCATTAAAGTATTTGATTTCTCCATCACAAATGAAATTCAGTTTAGCTGGATAGAGGATCCTGGGCTGGAAGTTGTTTTGTTTTAAGAGACTGAAGGTTGATGACCATCTTCCTCTGGCTTGAAAGTTTTGGCTGAGAGATCTGCAGTTATTCTGATATTTCTCCCTTTGTTGGTGATGCTTTTCTTATGTCTGGCTGCTTGCAGAATTTTCTTCTTCATCTTAACTTTGGCCAAGTTAATCACGATGTGTCTAGGAGATGCTTTATTTGGATTGAGTCTTGCTGAGTTTCTGAAACTCTCTGCTATCTAAAGTTCTGTGTCTCTTGCAATATTTGAGAAATTCTCCTTCAAAATCTCTTGGAGTAGAGCATCTATACCTTTAGGACTGTCCTCTTCTCCTTCAGGAATTCCTATAAGACAAATGTTTGATCTTTGAGAGTGATCCCACATCTCTCTCAGGGAATGATCAGTTTTTGCCCTCCATTTGTCTGCCACTTTGAGTGTTCAGGCATGTTCAAAAGCTTTGTCCTCAGTTTCAGAGAGTCTTTATTCTGCCTGGTCAACTCTATTACTGAGGGATTCTACTGTATTTTGGAGCTCCTCAACTAACTTTTTCATTTCCTTGATCTCTGCTATCTCTTTTCTCATTATGTCCATATCTTTGGTGACTTGGGCTTTGAATTCACTAATTTCTTGAGAAAACTTTAGAACTACTCTTTGGAATTCAATTTCTATCTTTTCTTCCATTCTGTTTATCTTATTTCCACCCATATTCTGAATTCAATTTCTGACATTGCAGACATTTGTCTATGCATGGCATTTTCAGTTGTATCTCCTTTGTCATTTCCTGGGGGGGTTGATCTTCTCTGGTTATTCATTTCCCCAGATTTCTTCTGTTGGGCCTGCACCATGTTTATTTTCCACTGTTTGGCTATTAGATCTGGTAGGGTGGGATTGAATTGGGGTTTCCAGGTAGTGGAGATAGCCCTTTACCAAAGTGCTAAGCTTTGTAATTGTGGCTTATGTCTTACAACCTTCAAAAGGCCTCTTTCAAAGTTTTGGCTGGAGACACTGAGGACCTACTTAGTGAAATAGCACAGGCTAGATCTATTTTGATATCAGCCAACCTCTACTCCATCCTAAGAAGCCACAGTATTAGGTTTAAATCTCAACTGTGAAGAGATACAAACAGCTGCAGCACCCAGCCCCCACCCTTCAGTTATTTTCCACTACGGAATTTTGAAGGTCAACCTCAGAATGTCCCTGAGTGGACAGGCCTAGACATGGGTTCTAACCAAATTGTCGCTGGAAGTGCAAACCCTGCTCAGCAGAGAGGGATTCAAGGACAATTCAAAGTAAAGCGATTCAAGCACAATTGGAGCCAGGGATCCACACTCCCACCTGCCAGACTCAGTCTACCCTTTTGTCTGCTTCTCTGCTCAAAGGCCTAGCTAGAGCCAGGGGTAACGCCACCCCCCCCCCACTGGTCTCAGTCCACACACAGCTAGCCTCTGCTTGCCAAACCAGTTGGAGTCAGGGGACCACACCCCTACCTGCCAGTCTCAGTCCACTGTCTGGCAAGCCTCTGTTCACAAGCTCTGTTAGAGTCAGAGCACCGCAGTCTCCCTGCAGGTCTCAGTCCTCACCTGGTAAGCCTCAGCTCACCACCCCCGCTGGAGGCAGTGGAGCATGCCCTAGCCCTCAGGTCTAGGTTCACACCCATTAAGCCACTGCTTGAGGGTTCTGTTGGAATCAGAAGACCACTCCCTTGCTCGTAGGTAGCAGTCCATGCCTATCAAGCCTCTGCTCACAGGTCCAACAAGGGCTGGGGACTAGCCCTGTCTGCCAAACTCAGTCCCCACTCTTCTGCTGTGGGTGCTGTCAGAGCCAAGAGTTCTGCACCCTGTCCCACCAGATGCTGCCCAAATTGAGGGTCAACACTACCACTGACTGGGCATAGTTATAATCAGGGGGCTGTTCCTCCTCCCGCCGAGTGTCCCTTTGTTCCTATACCCTCTTTCTTCCCCATTAGTCACAGATTCTATCCTGACAGTTGGCAGTCCACATTATGCCCAGGTCTCTCAGGACAAGACCAAACACTCTATGTTCTGCAGGGGGCAGAACTTCAGACCACCATGGAGAGAGGAAAGAGTAGACTGGGAGTTTGGACTTACTGGGAAAAATATCTGCTCAATTTTATGCCTGGCAGGGTGATGTCTAGGTTCATAAGTGGGACCTCCCTGGAGAAAAACTCCTGGCATTTAATGCCTCTCTCTGGTGAGGTAGAATGAAAGATCTTTTGTTCCCTGCTTGTTCACAAATATCTTGCATCAGGCCTTCTGCTTGGAGGAGGGGTCTCCCATCCTCTAGTCAGTAGGCTTTGTACCTGTAATTTGTTTTCTTGAATGCTCTTCCTTGGAGTTACAGCTTGCTGAACTTCTTTCTTGGCTTAGCCCCTCGTCTTTGGCTTCATAAAGTCCAATTCCATCCAGTTTTTCTTTCTCTGCTCAGGAGCCTCTCCTGAGGGTTGCTACCAGTCGACCATCTTCCAGTTATCTAAATATCTTAAATCTAACATGTCTAACATGTCTACATGTTCATGTGTCACGTGACTTTGGTAATCTTTAATAAATGAAAGTAGTTTCAAAATTGTTATTTAAATTCAGATGTTTTAAGGTCACAACACTGCTGTTCCTATAATATTTCTAAACTTTGCTATATTTGACTGTAAACTTAAATTCTTAATTGTGAACCTCTGAATTCTGAAATCTAGGTAGGTGGCTGTAGGGAAGCCTAGGGGCATATTCTCAGTGCCTAGGCCAGCTGCTTCAACCTACCTGTCCCCTTCTTTTCTGCTTCAACTTTGCTCCCTGGCTATTCCAGGAAAAATTGACTCCTGTAGTCATCTTGTTTTCTGTCTTTGCACCTGGTAAATAAATTAAGGACGCAAAAAGTCCTGTCTTTTATAGACTCAGAAGGACCAGGAAAGACATCAGGGATGGTGCCTATATTATGGTTTCAAAATACTTTTCAATAACATAAAACCTTAAAGTCATGTTTTATTAAGTTAAAAAGATAATCATAAAATGTCTAAGTCATTTGTAAGATATAATACTTTCACTGCCTATGATTATTTGGGAAACTGAGTCTTTTTCTCTTTCAAAGATTAACATTTTTACCTTTTAACATCTTCTAATTATCAGTTTGGTTAACTTTATAATAAACTGTGATCCTGTTTTATGAAAAGTACTTTTAGTAAAAAAGTTAAACAGAAAGGAAAATAGTATTGTGTAAAAAAGGATCTTGTATAATAAACTTTTATACTGAAATAAAATGGCCAGTTATTTAAAAAAAAATAAAAGTGAAGACAAAAAGAAGTTTATAGATCAGCACAGGATAGATAAAACTCAGGGAAAAGGAACAAAACTTCATAAAAAGGAATTTATTAAGAAAATTCCATATGATTCAGTTGATTATAGTTATGAAAAGTAAGAAAGTTTTCTTAAAATATTAATTCACTTTTGATGAAATTACATGACCTATTTCCCTTTAATTTAAAAATCACACTATAGTCAGGCGTGGTGACCCATGCCTGTAATCCCAGTGCCCTGGGAGGCCAAGGTGGGTGGATTGCCTGAGCTCAGGAATTTGAGACCTGCCTGAGCAAGAGTGAAACCCCCCCCACACTAAACATAGAAAAAAAATTAGTGGGGTTTTCTGGCACGTGCCTGTAGTCCCAACTACTCTGGAGGCTGAGGCAAGAGGGAAATCATACCTAAGAGTTTGAGGTTGCTGTGAGCTTGAGGATGCCCTGTAATTCTACCCAGGATGATAGATTTAGACTTGGTCTCACAAACAAACAAAAAAGTAAAAATCACTACAGAATTTTTTTTTTTTTTTTACCTTTTCAGTAACTATCCTGAAAAAAATCAATCCCTGTATTGTCTTTATTAAGGTTTTGGCTAACTTAAAAAAACCCTAAACATTAAAAGGGTTAAGGTTTATACTCACATAACCTCTTGTATTGCCTTTAGAATCTTTTGACTTGTAATCCTATTTGAACAAATGTTTTAAGCCTTTGATATTTGACAAACCTTCCAATATAAAAATTCTAAATTCAGTCTTTTTGACTTCAAACTAGCTTTTTAATATTAAGACCACCAAAATTCAGTAAAAGACAAATTAGACTTATTTGGAATATTAAAACTGCACAGAAAGCATTGTCAAGTGTAAAATACTTTTAAATTTTATTTTCCTAACTTAATCTCAAACAGAACAAAAATTAATTACATGAGACTGAGATAATTCTCATAGCTTTTTTGTTTGAAACATTGCTAATACTTTCTGTATTCTGTTGTCTAAAATTTAAGAAAACGATTTTCCATATTTTAAACTATGTATAGCTTAGAGTAATGTATGTATTTGTAACAAAATTTAAAACATTTATTTTTTGCTCTACTTAAATTTCTCTAAAATTTGGAAAACAGTAGTTTCTGAGATATCTTTCAGGTCCCACATTTTAGGAATGGACTCATCCAGATCAAGTGATCTTAGCCACTCCACCTAAAATTCTACATTCTAAGAACTGACCCAGTTTATTCAAAATAAAGTCCACAGCTTAATCCAACAACACATTACCCAAATTATCCTTCTAGAAGAAACCCAGTTAGGCCAATACTGGAACATTCAAAATCTCAACAACTTCATCTAAAAGTCTATGCCCCTGTCCAGTAGGAAGAAGTTTTGAGAGATTTCTGGGAACCCATTTGTTAAAATAAAAAGTGAGGAGTTGTGTGGAAATAATCCTATGACCTTGACAAAGCATACCACCACTTTGAGAGATAGCTAGTGAGAGAAAGCAGGCCAGAAACCAAACTGCATGATCACAGCAACCCTTCATTCCATTCCAATAAAAGCCTCTTGAAACTGTGTGAGAGTGACCTGACTCTTGGTCAGACTCTACTCTGTTCTGTTCTTTTCTTTTTTTTTTTTTCTGAGACAGAGTCTCATTTTCTTGCCCTGGGTACAGTGCCATGGTGTCATAGCTCACAGCAACCTTAAACCCTTGGGCTCAAGCCCTTCTCTTGTCTCAGCCTCCCAAATAGCTAGGACTACAGGCATCCTTCACAATTCTTGGCTAATTTTTAGAGAAGGGGTTTCTCTCTTGCTCTAGCTGAGCTCAGGCAATCCACCTGCCTTGGCCTCCCAGAGTGCTAGGATTACAGGTGTGAGCCACTGTGCCCTGCCACTGTGTTCTTTTCTAATAAAGCCTTTCCTTAATGCTGGCACTGGCCTCCTCTCTCACTTGTGGACACTCACCCAGACTCTACCCCTATACTTCTCACTGATATTTACTGGAACTGTACTAATTTTCTTGTTTGGCTCTACAGTGATAACTCAGTCATAGATGAACTGGCAGTAAATGACCAATGGGATCTGAATTATTCCTGTCACCATGGAATGTGCTACAACTGTTAAAATAAATTTAAGTCAGAGAGCTTGTCAGATGACAAGTAGATGTGCACCAGTGTCCCAAATACATTGTGTCACTATTGTCTTGAAAAGGTGATATTGGCTCGGCGCCTGTTACTCAAGTGGCTAAAGTGCCAGCCACATACACCTGAGCTGGCAGGTTTGAATCCAGCCCAGCCTGCCAAACAACAATGACAGCTGCAAACGAACAAACAAAAAAATAGCCAGGCATTGTGGCAGGTGCCTGTAGTCCCAGCTACTTGGGAGGTAGAGGCAGGAGAATCACTTAAGCCCAGGAGCTGGGGGTTGCTGTGAGCTCTGATGCCACAGCACTCTACCCAGGGCGACAGCTTGAGGTTCTATATCAAAAAAAAAAAAAAAAAAACAACAAAAAAGACAAAGTGGGGTACACCTTGGAAATTGGAAAGACATCAGCAGGCACACCTCACCAGCACTGCTGACGGCCCTCTGCACACCCACCTGGCACCCTAGTCCACTCAGCCCACCTTCCCTAGCCTCTCCAGGGCTGGGCACCCTGTGGTTCCTTGGGCAGGCACAGCTCGTCACTTGTTAAGGCAGACCCCTGTTGTGTACTCACAAGTCCCAGCCTGCCCAGAGCATAGGGAGTGACAGTAAGCTGCTCGTGGTCAGCCACTGAGTGGGCTCATGGCGACATTAGAGGCAGTGTCATGCCTCACCTCCCTCCTCCTGCCAAGGCAGTTTCCCACAGCCTGAGTGTCCATGTGCACAGGCCGCGCCACTCCTGCTGCTGCAAGAACCAGCTATCCTGAGTGTGAAGACAAAGAGCACAGCCACAGGGAAGCCTTCCACCCCTGAGCAGGCCACCCCAGCATTGGCAGGCAGTGCCCACACAGCTGCTCTGAGACCACATTCACTGATTTTGTTCTCAAAGCCAACTACAGAAAGGGACTCTCCATTCCTACTGGGAGAGGGTAAAACTTGAAGCCTAGAGAAGTAAATTTCCAGAATCAGAGAATAAATACAAAGAAGGAGAGCAAGGTTTAAGCCTACTCACAACAAGCATACATAGCCAGAGGACGCTGCTGTCAGATTCCCCAGCCATAGACTGGCCTTAGAACCTGGGCTGCCTGAGCCCTGGCACGCAAACGCAAACTTTTTAAAAAGTAAAACATGGCTGGGTGTGGTGGCTGGAGCTGGTAGTTCCAGCACTTTGTAAGGACGATGTTGGAGGATCACTTGAGCCTGGGAGTTTGAGGCTGCAGTAAGCTATGACTGCACCACTGCACTCCCCTCTAGGCCACAGAGCTAGACCCTCACTCACTCTTGCAAAACACCAAACAAAAAAAACCAAAAAGGCCATAATAAGTAACAGCTAGTTGAGATCTTTCAAGACCTGGGCTTCCTAAGAGAATCCAGTTTAGCCTTTCATTACAGGTGTAAAATGAGGAGAGAACACAGAAAAATAAGGGGGACGGGCAGCAGTACACAGAGGGAAGTCTCCCAGAACTGAGCCAGTGGGGGGCAGGCGAGACACAGAACATGCTTACAGCATGCTGTCTGTAGCATGTTTTCAAAGAGTCCACTTGCCTTTTTTTTTTTTT
>NW_003852682.1:562980-565071 GCF_000181295.1 Otolemur garnettii
AAGGAAGGAAGGAAGGAAGGAAGGAAGGAAGGAAGGAAAGGTGATGTTGAAAGTAATCTGAAATCCTATTGGAACTGTCTCAGCCAGTAAGTTTAGAAGGCAACTATCTTCTGAACATTGGACTGACTAAGGATAGACTGATTGTTTCCATCTTCCATAAAAGGGCTTCTTGCTTTTGGAAGGTGGCTTAGCATGAATAGGGAGGTTATCTATACCTCCAAACTATGGAGGGTGCTATTGGAAAACAGCACATCTGTATGCATACCTAAAGAAGATTAGCTATTTATACCATTTTCTTTACTGACCATAAAATGGGGTCTTAAATCTTGAATCCTCTATAACTACCTCAACTACAAAGATAATGATGCTGGGAATCCAAGATCTGAAAAGATCCACAGATCTGGACAAAGGCCTCTTCATTTTTCTGCCTTAATTGCCACCCCCTTCCCTCACAGTTGAATTTCTTGGGCTGTAAAGGTGACAGGAATGAAGTGAACCTTAGCATTCAAGAAGAAAGGGACACTGCTATTTGCTATTATAGTACCATCATTATAGTATAATAAACTAACTTCTTTTCCCCACCCAGACATGGTTTTTCCAACACATTTTAATCAAAGAAACTGAATACTGGTGTTTTAATGGACCAAAGATTAGTTAAACTATGGGTTCGTACATTCTTATATTTTGGAATTATCTACAATAGGAATTTCCCTCCATTCTCTGTATGGGATAACTTACTTACTTATTCAGTGACTTTAGATAAAGAAAAAGCCAAGTCGCCATCTTGCCTGCAGGAGGAGTTAGAAAGGATTTGGCAATTTCACCCACAGGCTATTAAACTTAGCATCAGTTGTCCAAAACTCCTCCCCCAAAGGTCAAGAAAAGCCAGTGGGGGAAAATTAACAGGCTTACTGGGCTGTGAAAAAGCTAAGGAAATTTTACCCCAAAGTATGACTACTTGACATTAAGAATATTTTGAATTAAAGGCCACTCACAATCAGAAAGCATCAGAAGGGGCTTTCCCTCTATCTGCATAAAAGCAGAGTGACCTGATCAGGGGATCAAAGTGGGGAAACTGACTTCCTTTCCTCCCCCAGAATCCTAGCAGACCCAGCACAAATCATTTAAAACACAATACCTGTATCTCAGGCTAATTTATAAATCCATCTGTTTCCCCTATCTATTCATCCACCCTGGCAACCACTTGCTGCACCTATACTCCACATTGTTCCTCCTCCCCTTTAAAAGGCATCTATAAAAGTATCTTACCATTACTGAGACATTGGTAATAATTCTTGTGGTTCACCCCATATGCATAGTATTCAGAAATAAACATTTCTTTTGTTAGTCTACCTTAACTGTGAGTTGATCTTTTAGTGAACTTTTAGAAGGAAAAGGACAAGCCACCATGATCCCTACAGCTACTAGCGGTCAACTCTTCAGAAACTTCCAAAGCATACTAAAAGCTCTGAATTTCAGTATGTTTACACTCATACAACTATGAAGATGAGTATAATTCTGCCCTGTCTTTTAAAATATGATCAAGTAAAAAATCTGTATGTCAAAATATTGCTTTCAAAAAATTAACTTAATGGGGTTGAAACATTTAAAACAGTGGCATGCAAAGCACTCTATAACTTTTTTTTCCCTCAGTGTTGCACAGAATGTACTCCAGGATAAAATTTGAAATAAACTAATGCAAGGTCCACACACTGTTTGGTACTTACCATTTACATAAAAAGGTGAGTGGTTGGAATATACACATATGCTTGAATACCAGGGATGTGTTTCTGGAAGGGTATATTTAGGAGCCTTGTAGAAAAGAGTGGTGGCCTTTAGGAAGGAGTTCTGGATGGTTCAGTAACAGGCATGAGAAGAATCCTTTGCATAGTTTTGAAACTCTTGAATTTTATATCAATTGTGCATGTATCACCTATTAAATATTTTGTATTAAATATTTTAAAGAAAACATTTTGGCTCGGCGCCTGTGGCTCAAGTGGCTAAGGCGCCAGCCACGTACACCTAAGGTGGCAGGTTCGAATCCAGCCCAGACCCGCCAAACAACAATAATGGCTGCAACCAAAAAATAGC
>NW_003852682.1:565091-568610 GCF_000181295.1 Otolemur garnettii
GGTCTTGCTCTGGCTCAGGCTGGTCTCGAACCTGTGAGCTCAGGCAATCCACCCACCTCAGACTTCCAGAGTGCTGGGATTACAGGTGTGAACCACCCACGCCCAGCCATGTCTACTTGCTTTTATGTGCACGGAGCCATCTGTATAAAGACACACAGAAATCTGAGATGTAGGGCTGTCACTAGGAAAGGAAACCCCCTTTTACTAAGTGATTTGTGTGTGGTCCTTTTGAATTGAGCCTGGTCTCCCGCAGATTATGCAGCACTGGGTGCTCCGTGCTCTGAGCAGACACTGCCACCTCAGGGTCACAGGCACTGTGACCAGGCATCATGAGCCTCCCTCCCTTGGTGTTCAGGCCATCTCTCCACCTTTGAGCAGAACTGAATCAGCCCTGGGGGCAGTCAGCCATCACAAAACCCCAGCAAAACAATCCTTTGTCTGCCCCTGGGATCCATCTGCCCAGAATGCAGCTGTTTAGTGTGTGTGCCCCATAACACTGAGGCTGGTTTCGAAGGAATCTCAACGTGGGGTTGCCCAAAGTCTATAGGCACCCCCAATGCAGCACCACCTGGTGGGAACACATGACTGGGAGTGAGTCCCAGCAACCTGCGCTGGGGGATACACCACAAGGCTCCTGGAACTGGAGGACACTGCTGAGGCAACTGCAGAGGTGGGCTGGGCACACAGAGGCCTCTTCTGGAGGGGACACACAGACCAAGGTAACAATATTCTCTATCCTTAGTGCAAGCAGGGAGCACCCAGGTTTATCACGCATAAAATTTACCATTTTAAAGGCCAGGCACAGTGGCTCACGCCTGTAATCCTAGCACTTGGGAGGCAGGTAGATTTCCTGAGCTCACAGGTTCCAGACCAGCCTGGACCAGAATGAGACCTCATCTCCAAAAATAGTCAGGCATTTGGTGGGCACCCGTAGTCTCACTTACTTGGGAGAATGAGGCAAGAGAATTGCTTGAGCCCAGGAGTTTGAGGTTGCTGTGATGCCCCAGCACTCTACCAAGGTCCACATAGACTCTCTCTCTCTATCTCCAAATAAAAAAAAAAAAGGGCAGCGCCTGTGGCTCAAAGGAGTAAGGCACCGGCCCCTTTCAAACCCAGCCCTGGCCAAAAAAAAAAAAACTGCAAAAAAAGAAAGAAAAAACAATTTACCATTTTAAGAGTAGATCACTGTGGGAGGCTGAGGCAGGAGGATTACTTGAGCTTAAGAGTTCGAGGCTTGGCTCAGCGCCTGTGGCTCAAGTGGCTAAGGCACTGGGTTTGAATCCAGCCTGGGCCCACCAAACAATAATGATGGCTGCAACCAAAAAGTAGCAGGACGTTGTGGCGGGCGCCTGTAGTCCCACCTACTTGGGAGGCGGAGGCAGGAGACTCACTTAAGCCTAGGAGTTGGAGGTTGCTGTGAGCTGTGATGCCATATCTCTCTACCCAGGCGGACAGCTTGAGGCGCTGTCTCAAAAAAAAAAAAAAAAAAAAGAAAACATTTTATTTTTGTTAAAATAAAGAGAGAGAGGTAAAAAGAAATAATGGCTTTGGAACTATGCAGTCCTGAATTTGTGACCCTTCTCTACCATACAGGTCAAGCTATGTAATGAGGCACCTTGTACAATATGAAAATGGGGGATCCTTTACTCAAAAGCAGCAAAAGCTGTTTTTACCTTTTTTCCTCAGTCTCTCTTTTGCCCTGTCATGATGTTTTTATTTGCTATTTAATATCACACTCTCTGAAGTATGAGGACACTCATAGGGTGAGTGAAGATCTTCTCAGATGCCCAGGGCCCTGTCAAGGGCTTGGCATTCTCAAGACTGCCTCTTCCTGCCCCTACACCCAGGAGCTCACCTGGGGGCAAGTACAGCAGTAGTTTCAGGGCTGCAGAGGGAATGGGATTCTGGGAGGATGTATGAGTGAATGGGCAGCAGAGAACCTGTCCCACTGAGGCAGGGAGGTGGTAGGAGCAAGATTACAGGTGCATACGACTTCACCTACAAAATACAAATTCAAAGAATAAAATAGTTAAAGAATTCCAAGATATCTACACTTAACTGCAAGCCCAGGGACCCATTCTGAGCCTGGGACCTTGTGGGACTATATTGGTTGCAGGCCTATGAAGCTAGGCCTGCTACCACACTCTACCTGTGTGCCAAGATGCCAAGATTTAACTTCTCTGGGACCTCAGTTTCCTCATCAGTAATGTAGATATTGAAAAAAAAAAACCCTCTCACTTGACCAGCTTTTAAAAAAAGAAAAGAAAAAATCCCTCATAGGGTTATTGTAAGACTTAAATAAGATCCTGCATGTAGAGTGCTTAGCAAAGTATCTGGCACAGTGTAAGAAATCCTTGTGTGTTAAACATGGCTATTAAACTATGAGTAAGGTGATAATTATTACATTATCAATTAAGTAGCAGTAAATACTATATATGAAATATAAACTATGACATACTTCGTTAAAGTAGTGTAAAGGTGATATAATGATCACATGCAAACATAACAAAAGGTACAGTTTTGAATGAGTTAATGTGTCCCCATTCACCCCTGAAGCCCAAATACACCAGCTATCACCCATCTGCAGATAGTATCAGCATGTTCAGAACAAAGTATCTGAGCATTATGAATCCAACTTGGATATAGTCAGTCTTGGTGAGGTTCCACGTAGTTGCTACAAGTGTAGTCAAGTACCTGACTTCCCATAGCAACCAAGTAGGAAGATTAAGTTCATTAACTATTATCTTGCTTTTGTCTTTATTTGCATTTGGCAGAAAATTCAGATGAGTGAATTAGCCATGTAATATGGCAATGGTGAAAACTTCAGTTTAAAAATGCATCAATTGCCAGAATTGTCATTCCTTCAAGCTGATGACATTCCAGGAGTTTTTAATGAATTAAAGCCATATTTGCCAGAAGAAGCCAGGGAAGTTACTGATCAGTTTAAAAATAATTATGTGCATCATATGCTAAAACACTTAAGCACTGGTTTTCCTGTTCAGTCACTAGTATTGTGGTCTGTATATGAGTGCATGTGGAATGGGTTTCTGTGTACTCAAAATAACATAGAAGCATGGCACAGAAGATGGGAAAATTTAATAGAGAATGCTCATGTTGGTGTGTATTGAGCCAAAAAAAGAATTTCAAAATAAGGAGCACCAGGTACAAAACGAATGTGAAAATATTCTCTGAGGACAGCATGTCCTAGAAGAATAAAAAAACAGCTACTTATTTTGATGCAACACTTCAAAATAATAGTCAATGATAATGGAAGTCGGCCAACCCTTGAGTACTATCCCTGTGCAATTGCCCATAACCTATCCATGAAATATACTTTCTAGGTTTATCTTTATTTTTGTTCTTTTTCTTTAGGTTGTTCCCAGTATTTAAATTGCCACCCTTATTTTTGACAATTCTTTATGCTATGTATTTCGTCTTCACATCATTTCCAATACTATGGAGGTATAAACTGTGTAAAGACTTAAGAGAGTTCTAACTCATTTTGTGCATTTTTTTTTT
>NW_003852682.1:568669-580534 GCF_000181295.1 Otolemur garnettii
TTTTTTTTACAAATTTCACTCTACAAAAGTGTCTTATCACGACATTGACTTTGTAAGCATTGTGAATGTAGGTTAAAATGTTAAAATTTTCTCAATAAATGACAATATGTATTTTTTATACATCTGCATTTTTGAAAGATCGAATATTTGAAATATTGGTTCTTTGGGTGACTGTGTAAGTGCTGGTAACTCACTGGGGTTTTTGTACTATTTCCTTAAAAGACATAGGGTATTCATCATAGTATTCCAGATGACAGTAGTTACAAAGCTGGGTGCACACAATTACCAACTGTAGTGACATGCTTTTATACATTTCCCTTTTTGAACTATTCCTTTATAAAATGGTTCCTCTCCTCATAACCATTATACCTGTGCAACTATCATTAGTATATCTGAGTGTTTGTGCTTATAGAAATATGTATGTAATTATTGCCTATTTTATTGTGTAAAGTGGACAATGAAGTAGTCTCTCACATCTTTATGTTTCTCAAAAATTTTTTTTTCAAAATTACTTTTGGGATTTTAGATTTTTGGAATTTTGATCTTTTGGAATTTCAATGTTTAGGATTATGACATTTGGCACTATGTCTTTCTAGATTATGATCCAGGCCGGGGTGTTGGTGGGAAAGGTTGATGCCTCTCTTCCAGATACTGTCCATTTTGTACCATAGCCACCCCCTGTCTATATATAATAACACCTCTGGAGATGCTGTTTTTGTGCTTCCATGGAGCACCATGCCCATAGGCTCAGCCATCTTCCTCATCACCAGCCCAGAACATATCCTCTTTGCCTCCACCTGCCCTAGCTCCCTCATGGACTTGGGTAGCTCTTCTTTTTATTTATCAGTGTATCCTCATCCCAGTACATATTCCTCTCATTGGAGATATCTTAGGGTATGTTACAATTCTCAACCCTGTTTATAGGGTGGTGGGTGGGATGGTAGCTGGAAAAGAATGCGAAAGTCAACATGGAAGAAATTATAGCATGTTTATAGGCTGATAGGAATTATTCATATATAGTGTAAGCCATGATTCAGTGTTTGTTTTCTCCATTAATGAATCAGTTCTCCAAATGTTGAATTTAAAGACACAGGGTTGGGTGAGGAAATCTACTCTGGGGCCCTGAGAATTCCTTCATGGCTTTGGAAGATACCCAAGAATTTAAAGCCTTAAGCATTCTTACCTAGGGCATTTAGAACCAGAATAAACATGAAGCTCTGGCTGCTGCTTCTGCTATGACTAATAAAATTCTTAGTTTTATGTCTTCTGTCTACCTCTGCCAATCTGTGGCAAATTAACTTGAAAATTTGCAAGTATGATATAATTTATGATCCTCCACTGTCTTTGATATGTACATTTAAGAACATCAGATTCCTGTTTCCCTTTGCTATTAGGATGAAGGTCAACTCCACTAACATGGTATTCCAGCCCCTCCATAGCACTAGCCTACCTACCCCTCTAAACTCTCATCCCAATTCTTTCTACATCTCTCTGCTCTTTAGTCATATGGGTTGAGTGTCATGGCATCATCATAGCTCATAGCATTCTCAAACTTTTGGGCTTGAGCGATACTCTTGCCTCAGCCTCCTGAGTAGCTGGAACTACAGGCATGGGCCACAGTGCCCAGCTAATTTTCCTAATTTTAGTACAGATGGGGTCTTGGTCTTGCTTAGGCTGGTCTTAAACTCCTGAGCTCAAGCAATTCACCTACTTCAGTGAGACACAGCCCCCCAGCCATTTTCCTGGTTCTTGATATGATGAGTGATTTTTGTTGTATCTTGAACATTTTTTGTTTCATGTTATGAGATTGAATATCATTTAAATGTTTTGTTTCAGCAGAGCTCCTCTGACACCATACCAGTGGGAAAAGGAGAATGTTGCCTTATAACTTGTAGGTGAGTGTGCCAGTCCTGGCTCCCCATTTGACCTCCCTTGATATTCAAGGAAGGAGGGATTCCTCATTACTGCTGGGAGAGGGGTAGGAATTCAGGTTCCAGTAAGCCAACACTGACATTACTCTGTCTGAGTGCTGTAAGAAGTACCTAATTACCTTTTCCTATATAGCCTCTACTGAAACCATGAGGGAGTGCCTCCTTTATTACCAAATGGGGATGAATGTCTCAGCTTCCCACTCCACTTCTTCCAAAATTACCCTTATGATGGAAAAGTAGTGTATTCTTAAAGTCAGATCAAATGGAAGTCTAAGCTCCTCACTTGATATTTCTTGACTCAGGGGTGGGGTAAGGCCACACTGTTTTCCATGCTATTTAGCTGGAGTACGGTGGTTATCATTTGAAGTTTTCTATATTGTTACACCCACCCTTTCCTGGTCCTTTGGCTAGGGAGAGAAGGCTTTTCCTGGGGCTTCTATTTTATCTGTGCTCACTGGCGTTTCTGGATTGTTAGATTCTATAGCACCCAGTCTTGGATACATGAGGCAAAAAAAAAAAAAAAAAATCAACTGACTCACTGTTGTTTTGTACTGCCTCATGTCCAGAAGTTCCCAGCTGGTCATATTTCTTCTCCTTTCAAAGCCTTCTTATATATGTATTAGTTATCATTCCCATGAGTTTTACCTGCATGAAATTAGAAGACTAGGGAGAAATGCATCTTCACCATCTTGTATGAAAACCAGAATCTGAGAGGCAATTTTAATGAGAATTTTAGTTTGCAAGTTGACTAATGATTTATATCTTTGCATCATCATGATCTCTTTCTGTCTGCACTGGAAAAAATATCTTAATGAAGATTCTTTTTTTTTTTTTTTTTTTTTTTTTTTGAGACAGAGCCTCAAGCTATCCCCCTGGGTAGAGGGCCGTGGCATTACAGCTCACAGCAACCTCCAACTCCTGGGCTCAAGCGAGTCTCCTGCCTCCGCCTCCCAAGTAGCTGGGACCACAGGCGCCCGCCACAACGCCCGGCTATTTTTTGGTTGCAGCTGTCATTGTTGTTTGGCGGGTCTGGGCTGGGGATTCGAACCCACCACCTTAGGTGTACGTGGCTGGTGCCTTAGCCGATTGAGCTATAGGTGCCGAGCCGAAAAGATTCTTTAGTGAGCAAATAAGAATCATAGCCAAATGATTCTTACGGTTTATGTCAATGAGACTAACTGACTCATCACTGCCACTAAAAGAACTAAGTAGTCAAATATTCTTCTTATATACCATTTTCTGGACTCCACACTGACAGCATCTCCTTTATAGTTTTTCACCAGTCTGTGCTCAATATAGTTGATTAGGTTTCAAGTTTCTTGGATTCTATTCTACTCCTTTATAGGTTCACTTGTCATTTATATGGACCTTTGTATTGTTAAATTACCTCAGACACAAATTAGTACACATGGCTGGAAAGACAGTGTACATGGTAGTCCATGGTATGTTACACAAGAGTATTTTGGTGTCTAAGTAATACTTGATACAATTGTTAAAACAAAGTTAATATACTCTAGGGCAAGCATCCTCAAACTACTGCCTACAGGCCACATGTGGCCCGCCTAGGATGTTTATCTGGCCCACGGGGTGTTTTTGCCACTGCTGCCTGTCCTGCTTAGCAGCCGACTCGTCCTTGGGCCTGCAGTCTGACCCTCCAACAGTCTGAGGGACAGTGAACTGGGCCCCTGTTTAAAAAGTTTGAGGACCCCTGATCTAGGACATTATAAAATGACTGTAAGCTTACAGAGAGATAAGACTCAATTGTCTAATATTCTTGTGGTCACTAATTTAAAAACACATATTATAACATATTAAAGATATGCAGAGGCTGGGTACAGTGGATCACACCTATAATTCTAGTACTCTGGAACGCCTAGGTGGGAGGATTGCTTGAGGTCAAGAATTTGAGACCAGCCTGAGTAAGAACGGGACTTATTTTGTCCCTACCAAAAAATAGGAAAAATTAGCCAGGTGTGCTGGTATGTGCCTGTAGCCTCTGCTATGTGGGAGGCTGAGGCAGGAGGATTGCTTGAGCCCAGGAGTTTGAGGTTGCAGAGAGCTATGATACCATTGTACTCCAGCTTGGGCAACAGAGCAAGATTCTATCTCAAAAAAAAAAAAAGATATATAGAATTCTACAATGCAGGGCTATGTACCCACTGCCCACCCTAAGAAATTAAACTATATTAATGCTATTTTTTTTTGTTGTTGTTCTTTGAATCATTATGGTTCTGCAAATTTTGAGGTCAAAGTAAAGAACATGGGATTTGATGGCAGGTCTATATTTCAGTCCAGGTTTTTTTATTTACTACTTAATTGACCTTGGGCAAGTCATTTAACCTCCTTAAGACTGAGTTTCCTCATCTATAAAACAGAGTAGGTATAATGCAAATTTCATAAAGTAGTTGTGACAATTAAATGAGATAATTTTTTTTGGAGATAGTCTTACTTTGTCACCCTCAGTAGAGTGCTATGGCATCATAGCTCACAGCAACCTCAAACTCTTGGGTTTAAGTGATTCTCTTGCCTCAGCCTCCTAAGTAGCTGGGACTATAGGCACCCGCTACAATGCCCAGCTATTTTTAGAGTTAGGGTCTCACTTTGGCTCAGGCTGGTCCTGAACTCCTGAGTTCAAGCAATCAAACTGCCACATCCTCCCCAAATGCTAGGGTTACAGGAATAAGCCACTGCACCTGGCTAAATGAGATGATTCTGTTATTTATTTATTTATTTTTAGGACAGAGCCTCAAGCTGTCTCCCTGGGTAGAGTGCTAGGGCATCACAACTCACAGCAACCTCCAACTCCTGGGCTCAAGCGAGTCTCCTGCCTCAGCCGCCCAAGTAGCTGGGACCACAGGCACCCGCCACAATGCCTGGCTATTTTTTGGTTGCAGCCATCATTGTTGTTTTTGGCGGCCTGGGCTGGATTCGAACCCACCACCTTAGGTGTATGTGGCTGGCACCTTAGCCACTTGAGCCACAGGCACCAAGCCAATAATTCTGTTATTAAGGTGCATTATCACAGTGCCTGGCACCCAACAAGTGTAGTTTCTATTGTTATTTTGTTTCATCCCAAGCAACGCAAGGGAAACAGGAGTAAGCCATTATACGTGTCTTTAAGAAGCTTGTCAAACTATAAGGCTAAAGTGAATATACAAATAGCTACTTTAAGAACTGTAAAATAAATGTCATAGGAGTAGGATTACCAAAATTCTATGAGATTTCAAATGTTTGAAACATAGTAGCTGATGTCAGAATTTAGTATAAAATTATTACATATGCGATTTTGTTAATGCTATTATATGGGGGCCTAGCATTCAAACTAGGACGTCAGGTATATTCCCACACCTCTCCTATATCCTCAGCAGACAATACTTTTTTTCTTTTTGAGGCAGAGTCTTATTGTGTCACCCTTGGCAGAGTGCCATAGCATCACAGCTTATAGCAACCTGAAACTCTTGGGCTTAAGCAACTCTCTTGCCTCAGCTTCCCAAGTAGCTGAGACTACAGGTGCCCGCCACAGTGCCCAGCTATTTTTGTTGTTGTTGTTTATTTCTTTGTTATTGTTTTCATTATTGTTTAGCAGGCCCTGTCTGGGTCCAAACCCACTAGCCCCAGCGCATGTGGCTGGTGCCCTAACCACTGAGTATGGGTGCCGAGCCAGACAATACTTTTTGATTTCAGATGTGACATCAATTTTTTTTTTGACATACTGCTTTAGGAAATCATAACCAATTGATTAGAGTTGTCCTTGAAATAGAATATATACCTAAAATATGGTGCTCTTGGGTAGGCATGAAGAAGAAGGGCACATACGCTAATAGTGCCAAATAACAGGAGTAAAAGAAGTAGAAAGATAACAAATTTTGAAGAAAATCATCACTGGTGAATTTTGAGAGACAAGTTACTTTAAATCAGATTCATAATAAAAGGAATAGGAGTTTGACCTTAAAGTGGAAAGGGTTAATGGCTATTGGAGTTGTGGTCATCAAGGAAGTTTGTGACTAAAATCAGATGAATAATCGAACTAAAGCTTTAAGCTAATCATAGTGATGGCATTTATTGCAGGAGAAAACAGGATCAAAGTACATGCTGAAGAGGAATGACCAAGAACAGTATAACAAGGATAAGGAATTGTTGACATGTTGACTCCTACTACTAGATTGTGGAAAGTCAAGATATTATAGGTCATCTTCTTGGAACTTTAGCACCCAATACAGAGTAAAAAGCATGGGATTAATGAATGAATGAATGAGGCAATGCATGATGATCTTCAGACTAGTGAGCATGAACAATGTCTTTGAGAATAAATTGAAAAATATCACCCTACAAGAGATTAAATTTGGATTAAAAAGAAGTATTGAAAGCTGATTTTCCCTTAAGCAAGTTTGTGCCCCCCTTTCCCTGAGATTAAATTGGTAATTTACCTTATTGAGCATTCATTATTATCTCAGTCTTTGCCAAAGGTTTTTATCCTTGGCTGCAAGTTAGAAACACCTGAGTAGTTTAAAAAACATTCCAGTGTCCTGGTTGCCCCCCAGGCCAATCAAATTAAGATCTCTGGAAGTGTGAGTTAGTCACTGGTATTTTTAAAATTTCTCCAGGCAATTTGTGCTGCCAAGAGTGAAAACCCCATGGTAAGGATGAGGTAAGACAAGGTACAGGTGTGTTAACTTGTCTAATTACACAAAAATTCAGTGTGGCATGGTACCTGTGGCTCAAAGGAGTAGGGTACTGGCCCCATATGCCGGAGATGGCAGGTTCAAACCCAGCCCTGGCCAAAAACAGCAAAAAAAAAATTCAGTGTGACAGTTAGAATTCCCAGCAATTCTGTAAGAAATGAAATACATCAAATTCATCTTCTTTCTTTTTTTAAATTTCCAATTAATGTGAGGGTATATACAGTTAGGTTACCTTGTTTCCATTTGTAGGGTAAAGTCCAGGTTACAGGAAATAAGTAGATTAACAACTACAGGACAACATGAGAGAAAAACTCAACTTTTTAAAAAAAATTTTCAAAATATTGAAGGGATAGGAATGTTTTAGCTTCCATGGGCCACATTCGTAATGCTTGAGTTCCAGCTATACAACGTGCCTATCACCCAAATAGAAATGAAAAATCAAACTCAACTTCTGTTTACAATGTATTTTTTTTAATAATTACCTAGTGCTTGATGTATAGTTTGTAAACTGGAGACCTATAGATGGGTTGTGTTTGGTCCTCAGTGCTGAAAATTTTGCATTGATTGCTGATATTTAGAAATCAGGAGATTTTACATAAAAATAGAAATTTTCAATGTTTTTGAAAATTAGATCTGGTAACATGGTATTTGCATTCCCGGCCTAGAGGTACCAGTCAGTCACTCAAAATTGAGCAGTAACTGCAGCCTCATTTAGATGGAAATGGTCATTTGTATTTTTTTTCTCCCCTGTCCATCACTCTCATAAGAGTTTGTCAGTTTTATTGATCTTATAGAACCAGCTTTTAGTTTCATTAATTTTCTTTGTTGCTTTATCTCTTCTCTTACATTAGTTTCCATGCTGATCTTTATTATTCTCTTTTTTCTGCTTACTTTGGGATTTTCTCTTTTTTTCCTAGTTTCTGAAGGAGGAACATGAGGTCATTGATATCAAATCTTTCATCTTTTCTAATGTATGTATTTGGTGCTATAAATTTTCTAAGTCTTTTTTCAGCAGCATCCTACAAATTCTGATTTAGTGTGTTTTTATTTTCCTTTGGCTAAAAATACTTTTTAATTTCCCTTTTGGTTTATCCTATGATACAGAAGTTATTTATAAGTTTGTTATTTAGTTTCCAAATGTTTAGGGATTTTCCAGAGTCTTTCCATTATTGATTTATAATATAATTCCATTGTTGTCTAAGAATACATTTTGTATGGCTTGAATCCTTTAAAATTTATTGGGACTTGATTTATTTCACAGAGTATGGTCTATATTGGTAAGTGTTCAATTTCTACTTCAGAAGAGTGTGTCTATAAGTGCCAATCAAGGCCTAGGTCCAGTGGCTCACCCCTGTAACCCTAGAACTCTGGGAGGCTGAGTCAGGTGGATTGCTTGAGCTCAGAAGTTCAAGACCAGCTTGAGCAAGAGTGAAACCCCCATCTCTACTAAAAATAGAAAAACTAGCAGGCCACTGTGGCAATGCCTGTAGTCTCAGCTATTTGGGAGGCTGAGGCAGGAGAATCACTTGAGCCCAAGAGTTTGAGGTTGCTGTGAACTATGTGATGCCTGGGCAACAGAGTAAGACTCTGTTAGGAAGGAAGGAAGGAAGGAAGGAAGGAAGGAAGGAAGGAAGGAAGGAAGGAAGGAAGGAAGGGAGGGAGGGAATTCTTACCAAATATTTTACCCTGACTTTCACCCCCAAGTATGTTAAAGGTGATTCTCCATTGTCTTGCTTGTATTATTTCTGCTGAGAAATGCCGTCATTCATTATTTTTGTTCCTTTGTACATAAAATGCCTTTTATCTCTGGCTGCCTTTAAGATTTTCTCTTTCTCACTGGTTTTAGGCAGTTTGATAATAACTATTGCATTAGTTAAGTTTTCTTAATTTTCTTGTGCTTGGTATTAATTTATATTCCTGGTTCTACAGGTTTATAATTTTCATCAAATTCATAAATTTTCAGCCATTATTTCTTCAATTTTTTTCTATCTCTTTCCCCTCTCCTCTCTTTTAGAGACTCTAATTACTCATCTATTAGTGACGTAAATTATCTCACCCACCACTCACTTTTACTTTTCTCATTATGTAGAATTAATTTCCCCCCTGTATTTTACTTTGGATAGTTTATATTGCTATGCCATCAAGTACACTAAAATTTTCTTCTGCCTAGCCAGGCATTGTGGTGGGCACCTGTCATCCCAGTTACTTGGAAGGCTGAGGGAAAAGAATTAAGTCCAGGAGTTGGAGGTTGCTGTGAGCAGTGTGACACCACAGCACTCTACTGAGGGCAATAAAGTGAGACTCTGTCTCTACAAAAAAAAATTATTTTTTCTTCTGCAATGTATGATCTGCTATTAATTCCATCCATCATATTTTTCATCTTAAACATTTTAGTTTTCATTTCCAGAATATCTATTTGAGTATTTTTTGTATCTTCCTTATCTTTAGATAACTTTTCAAATATATAAAATACAGTTATAATGTCTACATAAATGTCCTTGTCTGCTAATTCTACATCTCTGTCAGTCTTGGGTCACTTTCAATTGTTTGTTTTTTCTCCTCAATATAGTTCATATTTTTATGCTTTTTTTCATTCTTTGTATTTTTCATGGGATACTAGCCAGATCTATAGATTTTACCTTGTTTGGTGCTGAATATTTCTGCATTTCTATAAATATTCTGGAAATAGTTCTAGAACATAGTTAAAGTACTTGGAAACAATTTGATCCTTTTGGGTAATGCTTAAAAAGTTTTTTTTATAGGACTGAGGTCGTGTTCAATCTAGGCCTAATTATTAGTACTGAAGCTACCCTTCTGAATGCCCTACCCAATGCCCTATGAATTTTCAGGCGCTCTAGTGTGGTTGGTGAAAATAGGCACTCTTTTTGGCCCTGCACATTCACCACAGATTGTGAACTCTAATCCTTTTGGGTGATTCCCTATCTGGCCTTGGTTACTTTCCTCACATGTATGTTCTGATTAGTCCTTAGCTGAATTCTGCAAGGAAATCTCTGTG
Organism: Otolemur garnettii; assembly: GCF_000181295.1. NCBI lineage: Eukaryota > Metazoa > Chordata > Mammalia > Primates > Galagidae > Otolemur > Otolemur garnettii. The sequence goes on from NW_003852682.1 coordinate 578,299, forward strand.
GATAGCTGTAATTTTACCTCTGTAGCTCTCTTCTCTGCAGTACCCTCTCCTGCAAATTCAAGCCACCTCAGTATCCCTGGATGCTCAGCTCCATGTCTTCAATGCATCATAGCCCAGAAAATCTCTCAAGGCCATCAACTGGGGCAATCATTGGCCTCACTTCATTTGTTTTCCTTTACTCAGGGCTCTCTTTGCTTCATTGCTGGATCTCTGGCCCTCTAGTATCTTGAAAACTAATGTTTCATATATTTGAAACATTTTTTGGTCACCTTAGCTATGAGGATAAATCTGATGCTTTTTACTCCATATGGTCCATAACAAAACAATAAATTATTTTTTAATTGGGGTATTATTTTACATTCAATAATATGCACAACTCATGCATGTACAACTCAACTATTTATATGTCTATGAAATAACCACCCAGATCAAGATATTATTGAGCATCCCCAGTAGGCTCCCTCACTACTTTGCTTTATTAGAAATTAGCCATCTTGTTCTTTCATTTTGCTATTGAGGAAACTTATGCTAGAGTCAGGATAAATCTAAATAATTTTATTTCTGCCACCTCAGCTATCAATTGCTGTCTTTTACAAATAGCTTCATTTCAGAGATTTTTTTTTTCTCTTAACAGATGACCATTCCAGAGGGAGTATTTTCATCCCAGAATAGTTGGCCAGTTTAACATTAAACCCCACCCTGATATTACTGATACCAGTTATATATTAATAATATTAACATAATAGAATACTAGTAGATGTCAGAGAAAGTAAGTGATGTCAATGCGTTTATGATCATGACTCGGATCATGAAAAGCTTCATGGTGCTGTGAAAAAAATAATTTACTTCCCCTTTAGTTGTCTAGATAGGAAATCAAAAACTTTGTTTTTAAATCAGTGCTACTCCTTTATTTCTAATAAGAAATATTTATTTCTAATATTTATAATATTCCTATATAGCTCTGTTCCCCCTTCCTGATTTTAATGGCATTATTTTTATACGTATATCTATATGTATTCCAAACTCAATAATACTTTATTGTAATTGTTACTCTACATACTGTTAGACCTTGTAAACCAGCTGAGAGATGAAAGGTTAACAATTATATATATATATACTGTTTGTTACATTAATCTTTTTTATTTGCCATTTCTAGTTCCTATTCATTCATGTGAATTTGAGTTACCATCTGTGTCATTTCTTTTTTTTCTTGAGACAGAGTCTCACTTTGTCATCCTCAGTAGAGTGCCCTAGCATCATAGCTCACAGCAACCTCAAACTCTTGGGCTCAAAAGATTCTCCTGCTTCAGCCTCCCGAGTAGCTGGAACTACAGGCACCCGCCAAAAAGCCTGGCTTATTTCTTTACTTCAATAAGCTTTGCTCCCACCTACTTCCTAAGTCCTTTATTGGAAATTATATTTAATTTATAAATGTTATAGTCCCAACAATAACCTTGCATATATTTTATATAATTGATTTTAAAATGAGTTAATAGAAAAGCAGAAAAATATAGATTTAAATAGCCATTTATGACTACATAATTTCCTTTACTGGTATTTATTTTTCTTACGGATTCTATGTGCTCTGTAGAGTCATTTACTTTTTTTTAGCTTGAAGAAGTTTATTGTTTATTGTCATCTGTATCTGCTAGCAACGAAATTTATGATTTTTGAATCTGTGAATGTGTTTATTTTGCCTTCATTTTTATTTTTTATTGTTGGGGAATCATTGAGGGTACAAAGAGCCAGGTTACACTGCTTGCGTTTGCTGAATAAAGTCCCTTGAATGATAGTGTTCTGCTCCCAAGAGGTGTGTCACACACCGTGGCCCCTGACCTCCCTCCCTCCTTCCCTGTCTCCACTCCCCCATTCCTCCTCCCTCCACCTTGTACTATTATCAATTGTCCTCATATCAGAATTGAGTACACTGGATTTTTGCTTCTCTGTTCTTGTGGTGCTTTGCTACGAAGAGTGTATTTCAACTCCATCCATATTAATACAAAAGATGTAAAGTCACCGTATTTTTAGTTTGCCTTCATTTTTAAAAGACTTTTGCCGGATATAAGATTCATCACTTTGAATATGACATCCCACTTTCTTATTGCCTCTTATTTCTTTTTTTCTTTTTTTTTTTTTTTAAATGGAGCCTCAAGCTATCCCCCTGGGTAGAGTGCCATGGCATCACGCTCACAGCAACCTCCAACTCCTGGGCTCAAGCAAGTCTCCTGCCTCAGCC
>NW_003852682.1:588046-590123 GCF_000181295.1 Otolemur garnettii
TTCAGCCTCCTTCTGGACGGGAGCTTCTGTAAAAAGCTGGCTGCAGTTCGCCATCTTGGCTCCGCCCCGCTTTCAGTATTTTCTGTGTATGGTTCATACTTGAATTTATTGAGCTTCTTGGATGTATAGATTAATTTTTAAAATCAAACTTTGTAATTCTTGAGTTATTTTCTTTGTATACCTTTTTCTGCTCATTTCTCTCTCTCCATTCCTTATTGTACACCCACTATGTGTATGTTTGTGGGCTCGATGGTATCCCACCTTTAGTTGAGGCTTTGTTCATTTGTCTTCATTCCTTTTTCGTTGTGTACCTCAGACTGGAGAAACTTAATTGATTTATCTTCCAGTTTTTTGATTCCTCCTTCTGCCTACTCATATCTACTGTTGAGCTTCTCTGATAAATTCTTCACTTCACTTATTATACTTGTCAACTGTAAAATTTCTGTTTTTCTGTTTTACAATTTATGTTTCCTTATTAATATTCTCAATTTGCTGAGACATTTTCAACATACCTCCTTTCCTTCATTAACATGTTTTTCTATGTTTTTAAATATATTTATACCAGCCTATTTAAATTTTATCTGTTAAATCTGACATCTGAGCCATTTCACTGGCAATTTTTGTTACCTCTTTTTAATTCCTATGCATAAGTCACCTACTTCTGTTTCCTTGAATGTTTCATTTTTTTTTGACAATATATTGTCTTTTCTTTCATAAGCTGTCTGTTATTTTGCCTACCTCTTCTGTTATTATTACCTGTTATTAGGCTCAACTAATTGCTGGCTGATTTGGTTTATTGTTTTTGACAATACCCTGGTACAGAAATAACTTCACAGCCTGATACAATTAAATTTGGTCCTTTTGCAGAGAGTTTTTAAAACCAATCTTTGAAGTTCCTTCTGACTCCAGGAGGACTGTTGTTAACTGTCTTTTTCTTTGATCATCTCTGGAAAACTCACAACTTGTTGTTTATTTTGTTGCTCTTATGAGTTTACTAGACTATTCTTAACACCTAACACCGAAAACTTACTTAGTTTTGACTTAAACTTACTACACTCTGTTCCAAATAAAGTCTGTTTTATTAGGGAGAACTTTGAAGCTCTTTGATCTTATGGCCAGTATCCCCTCTGGACAAAAATCACTTTACTACTGCTCTAGAGCTTGGAGTGGGGAGAATGAACTGCTTTGCTCAGAGTGAAATCCCTTCTTTCTGAGCTGAGCACTGGGTAGGAGCAATATCATCTGGTCTTCTTGGCTTGCCTCTGCCAGTGTGGAACCTGCACTCTATGAGCAAACTTGAGCAAATGATATGAAGACCTTAGTAGTTTTTGGTCTGCCATGTCTGATAAAGAGCCTCCACACTACAAGTGGTGACTCGGTTCAGGAAGGAAGACCTGGACATCTCAGCTGCACTCACTTTGGATTTAGGCTGGCAACCTGAAGCTTGAGGGGATGATGAATATTAATACTAGTGGCCTGCCATCCTGGAAAGAAATAATAGCCATTGGACATTAAGAAAGAGGAAGTCATGCCTTCTTGGCCACTTCTACCTAGATTCTACCTGTAACCACACTGACTTTGACAGGTGAGCAATGAAGCAGATTATGACTTAAGTGCCACAGACCCTTATTTTTCTTACTGAAATTTAGATTTTCTCAAATAAATGTTTGTTCTTTTGTTCTATGCCCTTAGAGAAAATTTCAGAGATTTTAAATGGTTGCTTTTAAAAAAATTTACCAGTTATGGTTGTTTCCCTGGGGAGAGGTACTGTGGAGGTCCTCACATCTCTTTTCTGGACATCTATATTTTTGTGCATATGAAAGCTGAGGTTAATAGATATTTTTAAATTGGGGACAGTCAAACAGAAATAAGTGTTGCCATAAGGGTCTCGTGGAAAAGTGATGTTGTGGAGAATAAGCACACTTATTGAAATTGTGTTTTAAATAAAGGTGACCATCTGCTCGCTTAGGCAAAATGGCAAGGCTTCTTTATTTGCTGTTGGTTTATATAGGCAATCTTGTGCATGCACACTATACAGCAATGACCTCATTAATATTCATTACAATCCCTCTGCATA
>NW_003852682.1:590161-594256 GCF_000181295.1 Otolemur garnettii
CCCGCCCTGTAAGTAGCTCCTCCTTGGTAATCTGATAATCCACCCAACATACACCACCCAACCATAACCCTTTCAACATAACCGGTTTAACAAAACTTAATGAAGAACATGTTGTCAGTTATTACTTTCTTTGTTCTTATCTGATGAAGCCTGAGGCTATGGGGGAAAGAGACAATTTGAATGTCTATTCTACTGACCATGCCATTTGGAGGCAGTTACTTTGAATCTTTAAGCAAAGCATAGAGAAAATTCTTGGGCATACAGGAATTTGTGTGCAAACCTCTGCTCCCATGTAGGCTTTAAGTCAGGGTATTTTCCTGGAGCCTTTTATAAGGAATTCTCAGGCTGGACTTCTCAAAAGCCTTTCATGAGCCCAGGTTTCATCTGTGCCATTAGATACTGTATGCATTGGGTAAATTCCTCTTCTCTTGAGGTCCCCTAGCACATTACCATTCCCAGACCCATCAACAAGCCACCTTCATCACTTACTACAGATCAGGAAAGGTCACTGATGGGTATCTGGACAGTTTTCCAAAGGGCTTTTTCATTGACCTTATAAAGTCAACCTTAATTCCTTAACGCAATCTGGAAATGCTATTCCAGCCAAAGCATTGGTCATGTTAGGCTCACAACTAACCTGGCCACATGGGATTCTGACTCAGTTTCTTACAAGTATGCCTGCACAAAGTCTTTTCACTGCTCTCTCTCAAACGGCATTTTTGGCCAGAGACATATAGGCGTTTCGCCTATAGATGAGCAAAAGGGAAGGCATAAAAGTTGCAGAGCAAATGAATTTGGGTTATTTGCATCAGCTGCTTATATCAGTAGGGAAAAGATAGATTCAGTTAAATAATATTTTTGGAATAAGAAATTAAACCACCTAGAGAGACAAAAATAAAATGAGATTTTTTTCTCATACCTTATCCAGAATACATTCCGAATGAATAAAAAATTTAAATCCAAACATTCATACATTAGAATAAATGGGGGAATTGTTCATAACTTTGGAGTGGAAGAATATTTTCTAAATATGCTTATGAGAAACTCATAACAATAGCCTAAAAGGATGGAAAATAGTATACTATGAAAATACTGATCAAGAGACAGTTGGAAGAAAAAAAAGAGAGAGACAGTTGGGTTAGCTATATTAATATCCAACAAATTACACTCCAGAGCAAAGGTAATTCCCATGAATAAGAGGGATACTATATAATAATAAGAAGGCTCAATTCACCAAAGGGACATAACCTTCCTATATGTTTATACATCTAACAAAAGAATTTCAAAATATATGAAGCAGAAACTGACAGACTGAAAGAGGAAACAGAAAAATTGGCTGTTATAATTGGAGAGATTAATAATCCTCTCCCAGTAAGTAATAGAATATTTTATATAGAAAATCAAGAATATAGAATAACTGAACAATACCAACAGCTAGTTCTCTATTTGATATTTATATAGCATTCCACACAATGAAAGAAAAATACACATTCACATTCTTTTCAAGTGCACATGGAACATTCACCGAATTGATCATATCTTTGGTCATAAAGTAAACTTAATAAATATAAAAGAATTAAAATCATATACTACAAGTTGCTGACCCATTGAAATTAAACAAGAAACAATACTGGAAAAACAATAGGAAAATCTCCAAATACTTGGAAATTTATGCATTTCTAAAGAATTTATGGATCCAAGGGGAACACAAGGTAAATTAGAAAGTATTTTGAACACAAGGTAAATTAGAATGATAATACAAAATACAAAAACTGGTGGGATGTAACTAAACCAGTGCTTAGAGGGAAATGATAATATGAATTCTTTACATAGAGAAGACGAAAATTCTCAAATCAATAATTTAAATGTCTACTTTAAGAATCTAGGGAAAAAAAGAGCAAAATAAGCCCAAAGCAAGCAGAAGGGAGAAAATAATAAAGATACAAACAGACATCAATAAAATTGAAAGCAGAAAAAAAATAGAGAAAATAGAAAAAACAAAAGCTGGTTTTAATAGCCATTAATATAATTTGTGAATCTTTACCACTGACAAGGAAAAAATAGACAATTTAATAATATCCAGTAAAAAATGGGGAATATTGTTATGAAGCTCACAAAAATTAAAAAGCTAATAAGAAATACTGGGAACAATTCTTGTGCATAATTTGACCTTTTTAATGAAATGAAACAATTCCTCAAAAAACCACAAACAACAAAATAAACCACCCATGATGGAATAGATAACATGACAAGTATTATAATTATTAATATTATAAAGCTATTTGCTTCATTGTTAAAGAAGAAAAAAAGAATTTTTCCCAGCTTCTTTCACTGGTAAATTTGATAAAATATTAAAGGAGAGAAACTCAAATCCTGTACAATCAATTCCAGAAACAGAGAGGAGGGAACAATTCTCAACTCACTTTGAAAGCCGGCATGATGCTGACATAAAAAAAGACAAAGACCATACAAGAAAATTATAGACCAATAAAGTTCATGAATATAGATACAAAAGTCCTTAATAAGATATTAACAGATAGAACAATACATAAAAAGTTTAATACAATGCAATATGACTATATGGGATTTACCCCGGAGATGCAGAACTGATTCACCAGTTGAAAAACAAATATAATCCACCATATTAACAGTCCACTGAAGAAAAACTGCTTAACCATATTAATTGGTGCAGAAAAAACATTTGACAAAATTTGACATCCATTCATAATAAAAACATTTAGCAAACTAGAACTAAAAGGAATCTTCTTCAACCTAATAAAGAGCTTCTAAAAGAACCTGACATCAAACTTCATTGTGAAAAATTTCATGCTTTCCCCTAATTTCTGGAACAAGGCAAAAGAGATTCTTCTCACCACTCCTATTTAACATTGTAAAGTTGAATACAGTACAATTTGGCATAACAAAGAAATAAAATTCATAGTGATTAGAAAAGGTAAAATATATATATATATATACATATATATATATATATATATACACAAACCCTCCTCCTATTTGCAGACTACATAATTGGCCAGAAAAAAAAATACCAAAGAATCTATTAAAAAAAAACCTAGGAATAGTGCGGCAGAGCCAAGGTGGCGAACTGCAGCCAGCTTTTTACAGAAGCCCCCATCCAGAAGGAGGCTTAAAGGACAGAAGTTTAGCAAGGAAGCTGATGGTTTGGAGTGGAGCCGAGAGAGAGAAGATTGAAGAGCGCACTTCAACCTTCCTGAGGTGAGCTGTGACCCCAAAAATACAACCAAAAGGTACAAAATACACCTCCAAGCCAACAGGAGTCCCCTCCCCCACAACATGGGCTGTAGTTTACTCCATGAAAACAAGCAAACAGAGTTCAAACTTCCTCCCACTCTATCCCATAGGAGAGAGCCCCTAAAAACTGGACCTCCTACCCCTGCTGGCAGGCATAAAACTGTAAAACTGTATAAAACTGTTTATATTCTCCACCTGCAACATTGAACTCTGAGGAGTCCCCACCCACCCACTCCAGGGTCTGGAGGTTTGTTACCTATGGAGTCCAGATTCTCAGGCATCTCCTTGAGAGAAGTGGAGGGGGAAAGGGCTGGTGCTGCTCTGTGCTGACTGTGGCATAGGCGTGAGGAGAAGAAAATTGGCCTGGAGGAAGCCAATACAGGAACAATGGCATCCTCAGCTGCGAACTGATGCCATACCAGCCCTGTCTCTCTGGGCAACCAGAGGTTCCAGACAGCAGCCAAAGGCAGAACGTTGAGAACCTTTGTAAGTAAAGAGACCTTCACCTGCTATTACTGAGTTGTTACTGAGTTTTATTCCATGATTGTCCAAGAAGATGCATGGAGTAATTTCTATTCTTTTAAATTTGCTGAGGTAAGACTTATGACCTAAGATGTGATCAATTTTAGAGTATGTTCCATGGACTAATGAGAAAAATGTGTATTCAGTTTTGTTAGGATACAAAGTTCTGTAGATGTCTGTTAGGTCCAAAAGTTGGATAGTTAAATTTAAATCTAAGATTTGTTTGCTCAACTTCTTTTTGGAGGATCTGTCCAACACTGCCAAAGGAGTGTTGAAATTTCCCACTATGATGGAGCTGGG
>NW_003852682.1:594574-607710 GCF_000181295.1 Otolemur garnettii
TTTAGAGGACAATTTAAGCCATTCACATTGATAGAAATTATTGATAAGCCTGGTAAAATTTTGGACATTGAGTTGCTCGAAAGTCCAGTAGCCATTTTTAATCCCTTTGCCATTGTGGAAGTTGGAATTTGATCAAAAGTTTCTGGGTGGGTTTACTTTTGTGGTGGAGAATTGCACTGGTCATTTTGGAGGACAGGTTTGAGAATTTCCTGGAGAGCTGGTTTAGTTATGTATGGCAAATTTCTTCAACATGTGAATGTTGTTAAAGTATTTAATTTCTCCATCATAGATGAAACTCAGTTTAGCCAGATACAGGATCCTGGGTTGAAAGTTATTTTGTTTTAGGAGATTAAAAGTTGGTGACTATCTTCTTTTAGCCTGAGAGGTTTCAGCCGAGAGATCTGCAGTCATCCTAATACTCTTCCACTTATAGGTTATGGTTTTCTTATGCCTGACTGCTTTCAGAATTTTCTCTTTCATATTAACTTTAGTAAAGATAATTGTGATGTTCCTGTGGGATGTCTTGTTCGGGTTGAGTGGTGCTGGGGTTCTGAAAATATCTGCTATCTGAATTTCAGAATCTCTTGGCATGTCTGGAAAGTTCTCTTTCATAATTTCATGAAGAAGAGCCTCTGTATTTTGTGAAGCAACTTCATCACCTTCAGGGGATTCCTATAAGGCTAATATTAGTTTTCTTCGAATTATCTGAGAGCTTTCTGAGAGTAAGATCCATTTTTGCTCTCCATTTCTTTTGGTCTTTGCACTCTTGGTCTTTTTCAAAAGCTTCATCTTGAATGTCAGAGATCCTTTCTTCTGCCTGTTGCACTCTGTTATGGAGGGATTCCATGGTATCTTTCAGATCCTTGAGGGCTGCAACCTCTTGTCTCAGTGTTTCAAACTCTTTGGTCATTTTATCTTTGAAATCACTGAATTCTTGAGACATCTTTTGAATGATTTCTTGAGATATCATTTTAATTATTTCTTGAAATTCTAATTGCCTCTTTTCTTTCATTCTGTTAATCTCATTTGCTATCCAAATTCTGAACTCTATTTCTGACATCTCAGCCATTTGCTTGTGGATGGGATCTTCAATTGCTTCTACCCCATCTTTCTTTGGGGGACTTGATTTTCTCTGGTTCTTCTGGTTACCAGAGTTTTTCTGCTGATTCCACCCCATGGTGAGTTTGCACTGTTTGGAGACTGTCCCAAAACCCTTCAGCCTGTGGCTGCCACTGACAAAGACCCAAGTGGCAGGCACTGTAGGGGGATGCGCTCGCCAAACAGTCTTCAGGCCACCTCACTCAGGTGCCCAGGGGGTTGCGGCCAAGTGGCAGCTGCTGCAGGAGGATGCACAGGTCAAACAATCTTCAGGGTGCCCGGCTCAGGTGCCCAGGGGGCTGTGGCCAAGCTCAGGCAGCCTAAGGATATGCACTTGTCAAACAGTCCTCCGTGCATCTGGCTCGGGTGACCGGGAATGGCAGCTGAGCAGCAGCAGCTAGGCAGGGGACGTGTGGGTCAAACGGTCTTTGGGGGGCCAGTTCAGGTGCCCTGTGGGCAGTGGCCAAACAGCAGCAGCCGCAGGGGGACACATGGGTCAAACAGCCCTCAGGGCACCCCACTCGGGTGTCTGGGGGACAACAGCAGCCACGGGGGATGTGCGGTTGAACAGTGCTGGGAGCACCCCTCTCAGGTTCCCTGGGGCAGCTGCCAATCATCGGCAGCCGTGCAGGTCAAGCAGTCCTGGGTGCACCCTGCTCAGGTGCTCAGGGGTGGTGACCGAGTGGGTCAAACAGTCTTGGTGGTGCCCCACTCGGGAGTCTGGGGGCTGTGGCCAAGCAGCAGCAGCTGTGTGAGTCGAGTAGTCCACGAGGTGGATAGCCATGAGGTTAAAGTGCACAGGGGATGTGCAGTTCAAAGAGTCCTGGGAAGCCCTGCTCAGGAGTCCGGAGGGCAGCAGCTAAGCAGCGCTAGCTGCGGGGGACACGCAGGTTGAATAGTCCTTGGCAAGTCCAGCTTGGGTGCCCATGGGGCTGCTGCTGAGCAGTGGCAGCCTAGGGGGATGTGCGCATCTGGCTTGGGTGACTGGATGTGGCAGCTGAGCAGCGGCAGTTACACAGGGGACATGTAGGTCAGACCATTCTTGGGGGCTGTTCAGGTGCCTAGGAGGCAATGGCTGAGCAGCAGCTGCTGCAGGGGGATGTGCTGGTCAAACAGTCCTCAGGGCATCCCACTCAGGTGCCTGGGGAGCAGCGGCCCAGTGGAGGCAACCGGGGGGAGGTGGTGGAACAGTGCTGGGAGCACCCCTCTCAGATTCCTTGGAGCGGCTGTAAATCAGCGGCAGCGGCACAGGTCAAACAGACCTGGGCCTCCCCTGCTCAGATGCCCAGGGGTGGTGACCGAGCGGGTCAAACAGTCTTAGGGGTGCCCCACTCGAGTTTCTGGGGGCAGTGGCCAAGCCGCGGCAGCCACGGGAGTCAAACAGTCCTCCGCCACTTGGGTGCCTGGGGGCAGCTGCAGAGTGGTAGCTGTGTTGGGGTTGCATGGGTCAAACAGTCCTGGGGTGCCCAGCTCATGTGCCTAGGGGACTGTGGCCAAGCAGCAGCAGCTTAGGGGGACATGCAGTTCAAATAGTCCTCTGTGTGCCTGACTCAGGTGACCTGGGATGGCGGCTGAGTGATAGCAGCTATGCAGGGGACGCATGGGTCAAACAGTCCTGTGTGCACCTTGCTTGGGTGTCAGCAGCGGCAGCTAAGCAGTGGGCATCCAGCGGATCAGACAGTCCTCCACCACTTGGGTGCCTGGGGCAGCTGTAAAGCGGCAGCTGCATGGGTCAAACAGTCCTGGGGCTCCCTGCTCAGGTGCCCAGTGGGCTGCAGCCAAGTGGCAGCCTAGGGGGACCCGTGGTTGGAGCAGTCCTCCGCATGCCTGCTCAAGTGACCAGGGTTGGCGGCCCAGCAGTCGCAGCTATGCAGGGGACACACAGTTCAAACCATCCTGGGCGTGCTTCACTAAGGTGCCCTGGAGCGGCTGCCAAATGGTAGTAGCTGTGGCTCAAACAGTCCTCGGTGTGCCCTACTTGGGTGCCTGGGGCAGCAGCCAAGTAGCAGCAGCCATGCAGGTAGAACAGTCCTCTGCCCCTCAGGTGGCAGGGGCTGAGGAGTGGCCGGGAAGTGGCAGCTGCTAGGGTGGGGTGGGGGGGCAGGTCAAATAGTCCTGGGGCATCCCCGGGTGCTCAGGGGGCTGTGGCCAAATGGCGGCAGCCTAGGGAGATACACAGGTCAAACAATCCTCAGCGCTCCCTGCTGGGATGCCCGGAGGGTGGTGGCCCAGTGGCAGTTAGGGGAAACACACAGTTCCAGCAGTTCTCCGGCTGCAGAGCCGGGACAAGGTGCTTGGTCCCTTACGTGAGGGGATGCTACTCTTGGGCCTCCTCTCACTGTCTCTGCAGGCAAGGGGAGAAAGGTGGACTGGGAATTCAAAATGGTCGTGCAGTGTTAGTTCAATTTTTCTGCCTAGCTTGAGGGTGTTTGGAGTCTCAACAGGGTCCCTCTAGAGGAGTGGACCCCTCTTTCTGTAGCTCTCACACATGGGGTGAGACAATAAGTCCTCAGTTCACCGCTGGACTGTAGGAAACTCACAGGAGCAGACAAAGAGAAAAAACACACCTTTCTTGGGGGCAGAGTCAGATATCCTTCCTTCTGTATTGTGTACCTGTAGGTTGCTTTCTAGGAGACAAAACTTGCCACAGTAGAGATGTCCTGCAGATGTCATTCTTCTTTCTCAGTTGGGCTCCTAGTCTTCAACTTTGTTGGATATTTTCTGGACTTTATCATTCACTCTGGACAGAAGCCTCTGTAGGAAGCTGGTACCTGTCGGCCATCTTGCTCCTCCCCCCTGTTTTTTGGTTTTTCTTTAGTGTTTTTCTATTTTCTATTTCATTTACTTACTCTCTATTTTTTATTACGTTCTTCCTTCTGCTCATTTTGGGTTTAGTTTTCTTTTTATAGTTTATTAAAATGAAAGACTAGGTTATTGTTTTAGATCTTTCTTGATTTTTAGTGTAGTCATTTGTAGCTATACATTGTTGAGTACTGCTTCTGTTGTATCCAAGTACTGTTTCTGCTGCATCTCATATGTGTTGGTAGGTTGTGTTTAAGTTTCCATTCATTCAAAGAAAACTTCTAATTTCTTGTGTGGTTTCTTCTTTGCCCTTTTCTTATTTATGAGTGTATGGTTTAATTTCCACTATTTAAGTGGTTTTACAAAATATCCTTCTGTTATTGATTTCCAAATTAATTCCATTGTGGTTGGTGAAGGTATTTTTTGTTAATTTCAAATCTTTTAAATTTTATTAGTCTTGTGATCTAACACATAGTTTATCTCGGAGAGTATTTCATGTGTACTTGAGAAAAATGTGTATTCACTTATTGAGTGGGTGTTCTATACATGTCCATTAGACCTAACTGATAAATATTGTTGTTTAAGTCTTCTTTTTTTGTTGATAATTTATCTAGTTGTTCTATCTATTATTTAAAATGGGATATTGAACCAGCCAATGAATTTTATTGAATTTATTCATTTTTCTCTTCAATTTTGCCAATTTTTGCTTCATATATTTTGGAATTTGTTATCAGACAAATATAAGTTTATGATAGTGATATATTTTTATGATTGACAGTTTAATGATTCTAAAGTATCCTTCTTTGCACCTAGTAATGATATTTGTTTCAAAGTCTGTTTGGTCTGATATCAATGTAGGTACACAAGCTCTTCTTTGGTTACTTACTGTTTGTAGGGTATCTCTTTTTCTACTCCTTTATTTTCAACTTATTTGTGCCTGTAAATTTAAGATTAGTCTCTTAAAGATAGCAGATAGTTATCCCATACATTTTTGTCTATTCTGCCAATCTCTGCTTCTTTATTAGAGTGTTCAATTCATTTACATTTAGTATAGTTACTGTTTAGGTAGAATTTACATATGTGTTTTGTTATTTGTTTTCTATATGTCTTATGTCTTTTTATTCTTCTATGCTTACATTACTGCCTTCATTTGTCTTAAATGTTTTCTAGTGTACCATTTCACTTCACTTGGTGTTTCTTTTACTGTATACTTCTGAATATTATTTTTTTACTTCATGCTATCGAGATTACTTTTAACACCTGAATTGATAAGAATCTAGTTTAGATTTATATGAATATTCTCTCAAGAGAATACAAAGCCTTGTTTCTATAATAGTTCTGTAACCTCTTTCTTTATGCTGTTAGTATCACAAATTACATTTGACTAAACAAACAACCTGATTAAAAAATAAGCAAAAAACGCCTCACCGAAGAAAATATACAGATGTCAAATAAGCATATGAAAAGATGCTTAATGTCATATGTCATTGGTGAATTTCAAATTAAAACAATGAGATACCATTTCACATTTATTGGAATGTCCCAAATTAAAAACACTAACACTACCAAATACTGGCAGGAATGTGGAACACCTGGATTTTTCATTTATTGGTGGTGGAAATACAAAGTGGCATAGCCACCCTGGAAGATGGTTTGGCAGTTTCTTATGACATTAAACACACTCTTACCATATGATTCACCAGTTATGCTCTTTGGTATTTACCCAAATGGGTTGAAAACTTCTGTCTACACAAAACCCTGCACATGAATGTTTAAAACAACTTTATTCATAATTTACCCAATTTGGAAACAACTAAGAAGTCCTTTAGTAGATAAATAGAAAAGTAAACTGTAGTACTTCCAGACAGTGGAACTCATTGTTTTTTTTTTTTTAAAGGCCTATCAAGCCATGAAAAGACAAGGAAAAACCATAAATGCATATAACTAAGTGAAAAAAGCCAATCTGAAAATGTCTGATTCCAATGATACCACATTCTGGAAAAGGCAAAACTCTAAAGACAAATGATCAGAGGTTTCCAAGGTTTGAGGACTAGAAATGGATGGACAGACAGAGCACAAGGGATTTTTAGGGTAGTAAAACTGCTCTGTGAGATATACTATAATGATGGCTACATGCCAGTATACATCTGCCCAAATTCATAGGATATACAACACTAGGAATGAACCCTAATGTAAATTATGAAATTTGGGTGGGAATGATGTGTCAATATAGGCTTATTAATTATAGCAATGTATCTTTCAGTTGAGAGGTTTTGATAGTGGGGGAGGCTGTGCATATGGTGGGAACAGAGGGTATGTGGGAAATCTCTCTCTTGGACTCAGTTTTTGTGTGAACCTAAAACTGCTCATAAAAATAAAATCATTTTTTTAAAGAGTAGCTAAAAAAAATTCCTTTTTGCACAATCTATCCTAACCCTTTGGCAATAATAAATGGTTTTACAGTTTAGAAAAATCATTTGATATTATTTGTACAACTCTCTTGTTGGGCTTCCTATTCTTTTCTATTGATCTATGTGCCCTTTTTTTTTTTTTTTTGCAGTTTTTGACCAGGGCTAGGTTTGAACCCACCACCTCAAGTATATGGGGCCAGCACTCTACTCTTTTGAGCCACAGGCACCGCCCTGTACATGCCTTTTCTTTTGCTGCTATCATGGTGTTTTGATTACTAGACTTTATCTGACTTAAAATAAGATAACTTGGGTTCTCTAACTGTTCTTTTTTTTTCAGAGTTGTGATAGCTACTTTAGGCCATCTGCCTTGCCATATATATTTAGAATCCACAAATGCTTCCTAGAATTATAATTGAAATTGTGTTTAAGCTGTATGGTTTCAATTGGATGTTTTATCTCTTCTCTTCACATACAATTTATACTTCTTTATCTTAACATTTTAGTAGTTTCCTTATTTTTTATAACACATTTATTTATTTATTTTAAAGAATTCACATGAATGTAAAGGTAAAAATGATTAGGTTACATTGTTTTTGTTTCTAAGCTAAAGTTCAAGTTGTAGTAGAGGCTTTTGAGCCCTTCATCCTGGGGGGTGTACTCTATAGCTTCACGTGTCCATCAGGTAAGAACTTACCAATCCTCCTCCCTCCTCTCCTTTCCCTCCTCTTCCCAAACCCTTCTTGAATATACTTGTGTTACTCTCTTATATGGGCATGCCATTGTTTTTCTGTTAGATTCATATTAGTATTGAGTACATTGGATACTTTACAAAGAAGAATGTGTTTCAACTTCATCCAGGTAAATACAAAAGGTGTAGTCAGTGCCAGTAGCTCAGTTGGCAGGGTGATGGCCACATACACCTAGGGTAGCATGTTTGAGCCTGGCCTGAGCCTGCTAAGCAACCATGACAACAGCAACCAAAAAATAGCCAGGTATTGTGGTGAATGCCTGTAATCCCAGCTACTTGGGGAGGCTGAGGCAAGAGAACTGCTTAAGCCCAAGAGTTTGAGGTTGCCGTGAGCTGTGATGCCATGGTACTCTACGGAGGGTGACAGCTTGAGACTGTCTCAAAAAAAAATTAAAAAGGTGTAAAATCACCATCTTTTTATAGCTGAATACTATTCCATAGTATACATATACCACAGTTTATTGATCCATTCATGGGTTGATGGGCACTTGGGTTGCTTCCATGTCTTAGCAATTGTGAATTGAGCTTCAATAAACCTTCTAATGCAAATGTCCTTGTGATAAAATGATTTCTTTTCTTCTGGGTAGATTCCTAGTAATAGAATTGAGGGATCAAATGAAATGTCTAGTTCCATTTGTTCTTTGAAGATTCTCCATACTTCTTTTCATAGAGGTTGTATTAGTTTTCAATCCCACCAACAGTGTAAAAGGTGTTTCTGCTTTCCACATCCATGCCAGCATTTACTACAGCTTTAAGGTTTTGTGATGTGAGCTATTCTCACTGGAATTAGGTGATATCTCTGGGTGATTTGGTTTGCATTTCTCTGATAATTAGGGATGATGGGCATTTTTCATGTGTTTGTTGGCCATTTGCCTATCTTTTTCACAGAATTTTCTGTTCCTGTCTCTTCCCAATGATATATGGGATTGTATGCTCTTTTTTGTTGATTGATTTGAGTTCTCTGTAAATTCTAATTATCAGTCCTTTGCATATTTGTAACATACAAATATCTTTTACCATTCTGAAGTTTGTCTATTTTCTTTGATTATTTTCAAATAATCAAAACTGTGAAGAAGCTTTTTTTTTGAGACAGAGCCTCAAGCTATCCCCCTGGGTAGAGTGCAGTATAGGTGATAGCTATTCTTTGAAGGTTTGACAGAATTCTGATGTGAAGCCATCTGGTCCAGGGCATTTTTTAGGTTAAAGATTTTTTATTGTTTCTTCAAGTTTAGTGCTTGAAATTGGTCTGTTCAAGGAATCTATTTCTTCCTGGTTAAACCTAGGGAGGTTGTGTGATTCCAGGTATTGGTTTATTCCTTCCACATTGTCAAGAATCTGGGCATAGAATTTTTTGTAGTAATTGGAGATGATCTCTTGTATCTCTGTGGTATCTGTTGTTATTTTCTGTTTTTCATTTCTAATTGAGAATATTAGAGATCTTACTTTCCTATTTCTAGTTAATATGGCCAAAGATTTATTAATTCTGTTTATCTTTTCAAAGAACAAACTTTTTGTTTCATTAATTTTCTGAATGGTTCTTTTGTTTTCAATTTTGTTTATTTCTGCTTTCATTTTGGTTATTTCTTTCCTTCTGCTAGGTTTAGAATTGAATTGCTCTTCCTGCTCCAGTACCTTGATGTGGTTTCATAAGTTGTTTACATGCACTCTGTTTTTTGGATGTGAGCATTTAATGCAATAAATTTCTTCCTTAGGATTGCTTTTGCAGTATTCCACAGTTTTTGGTAGCTTGTGGCTTCATTGTCATTGTGTTCAAGGAATCCAATTATTTCCTTCTTCTTCCTTGACCCTGCTGTAGTTCAGCATAAGGTTTAGTTTTCATGACTTTGTGTAGAGATAACGGTTTTTGTTGGAATTGAGATCTACCTTTGTGGTCTGAAAAGATACAAGGTATAATTTCAATTCTTTTACTTTTGTTGATGTTTGATTTGTGCCCTAAGATATGATCAATTTTGGAGTATAATCCATGGACTGCCAAGAAGAATGTATACCCATTAACTTTGGGGTGGCATGTTTTGTATATGTCTATTAAGGTCAGTTGTTTTAGGGTTACATTTAAATCCTTTGTTTATTTGTTTAGTTTCTGTTTAGAGAATCTGTCCAGATCTGTCAGAGGGGTGTTGAAGTCCCTAGCTATTATGGTATTGTAGGATATCATATTGTTCAGAACATATAACACACATTTTTAATCTAAATCTACTTTTAATACTACTGTACTGCCTCATATATAGTGTAGGTACCTTATAATAGATTATTCTCAATTCCTCCTTTGGGTCCCCATCTATTTAACTTATTAGTTATTCAATATACAGGGTGTCCCAAAGGTTGCTATAAATAGGAAAAATTAACAAACTCATATTTTTTATATTTATATATCAATACATACAGAAATATTTTATATTTTATACAATTTTATAATGAATATTTTGTAAATAAAGGG
Source organism: Otolemur garnettii (assembly GCF_000181295.1). Lineage (NCBI taxonomy): Eukaryota > Metazoa > Chordata > Mammalia > Primates > Galagidae > Otolemur > Otolemur garnettii. The sequence goes on from NW_003852682.1 coordinate 604,092, forward strand.
CCATTTAGGTATAATTTCCCATTTTCCCTATGTATGTATGGCTATCTTTAGGATATCTTATATAATAGTATTATTACTTTATAGATAGTTAGCTACCTCTTAGACTGATTAAAAATAAGAAAGATAGGCTGGTGCAGTAGCTCATGCAACACTGTGAGAGGCCAGGGTGGGAGGATTACTTGAGGCCAGGAGTTTGAGACTAGCTTGGATAACATAGTAAGACCTTGTTTCTATAAAAATGAATTAATTCTGTTTTATTAGATGTGATATATATGACTTTTGATATTTATATGCACAGCATACTGTCAAGTATGTATATACTTTGATACCTCCCCTCAATTCATCCTCTATGTAGGAGACACAAAAGTCACATTTTCAGGGAAATACAGCAATTGGTGCCATAATCTTTTTTGTTTTGGTGTTCACAAAAGAATTTAACAAGCATGCAAGTAAGAAAATGAACTACTTAAACATTTGTAAAACATTGCCATTTATAAGGAAAAATGACTAATTTAATCATTTCACAATTAAATTTTATCTAGAAAGTGAATTTTGCTTTTTTTATATTCCATTGCCATAAAATCTAGAGTGTTCTATAAAAGCATAGGCAATATATAAATCTGTTATATTACATTGTTATATAATAAAACCTGTAGAATTTGCCAGTTTTGATATATCATTAATATGTATGTGTTATTATAAGTTTTACTTCCATTATTGCTTTGTATTTGATGTAATAACTTTGTTGATGTTGTGGATGTTTATTACAGTATTCTTTTTTAATTTAATTTTATTTAATTTAAAAAATTTTCAGATTATTATGGGGAATACATAACATTTGGTTTCATAGTTTGCTTTTTTTTGAGACAGAGTCTCACTTTGTCATCCTCGGTAGCATGCCGCAGCATCATAACTCACAACAACCTCAAACTCTTAGGCTCAAGTGATTTTCTTGCCTCAGCCTCTGGAGTAGCTGGGGCTACAGGCTAAAATTAGCCACCACAATGCCCAGCTATTTTTAGAGATGAGGTCCTCTGGCTCAGGCTGGTGTTTAACCTGTGAGCTCAGGCAATCCACCCGCCTTGGCCTCCCAGAGTGCTAGGATTACAGGTGTGAGCCACCATATCCGGCCCCATAGTTTGCTTTTGTAAGGTTAAAGTCTGAGTTGTAGCTGTGTCCCTCACCCAGAATTGTGCAGTATACCTGTGCAACGTGCCTGTTAGGTGTAAATTTACCCATTCCTTACCCTCTCCCCTGAATTTGAATTTCATTGCATTATTCTCTCATATGAACATTAAGGTGCTGATCTACTAGATCCAGTTTAATACAGAGTACATGTGATTTGTTTTTCCATTCTTGTGATACTTCACTTGGGAGAATGGTCTCCAGTTGCAAACAGGTTATTAATAACATATCCATCTTTTTTATGACTAATATTCCATAGTATACATATATCACAATTTATTAATCCATTCATGTATTGCAAGAAGCTTAGGTTACAAAAAATTTTAAAGAAAGCAAAATTAACTGGGTATGGTGGCACATACCTGTCATCCTAGCTATTCAGGAGGGTGAGCCAGGACTATAGCTTGAGCCCAGGATTCTGAGGTTGCAGTGATCTGTGATTGTGCCATAGCATTCTAGCCTGGGTGACGGAGTGGGACCTATCTCAAAAGAAAAAAAAAAAAGAATAAGAAAAAATAGTTTTATATGGTCTATATATTTTTTTTCTGACTTCCTTTCTTAATGAAGATTTAAGTTTCTGACACATTTCTTTTTTTTCTGCCTGTGGAATTTCTTTTGACTTTTCTCATAGGACAAGTTAGCTTATGGCATCCAGCAGCTTCTGCATGTAAACAAATCATAAGTACTGGATCTTCCTGTCTCTCTAGAGCTCAGAGAGTGGTTTTCCCTGTGACTTCACTTCTCTGATGATTTTTTTTAAGTTATGGATTTTGATTTTGTCTATATTATCATTTTTGTAAGGGTAGCAGTGACGTTTTCCCAGTTCTTTATAATTTAGAGCTGCATCCATAGGTGTTTACATATGCATTCATTTTTTAAAATTTTCTTATGGATACATTACACAAAAGTAAAAAGAAACAGCTAAAAGTAATTTTAATGTATTTTATTTAGCTCAAATATCAAAAACAGCATTTTAAACATGTAATACATATAAAAATTTTCAAGAGCCATTCTACATTCTTTAAAGAATATGCTATGGATTTTCCTCTTATATCATGTCTTTCTTTGGACTAGCTGCATTTCAAATGTTCAGTAGCAAAATGTGGCTTGTGGCTACTGTATTGGGCAGCACAGGTCTAAAGAAAGTATGTATAACAAGAAGGAAGAGAATTGAAGATGAACCTTTGGAGATATGACCACTTAGATATGGAGCAGAAGAAGAGAGACCTAGAGAAACAGAGAAGGAAAAATCAGAGAAAATTTGAAGAGAGGAAAAGTGTAAGTGAAATAAAGGGAGGAATATGTTTTAAGCAAAAAGAGATATTCAAATAGTATCAAATATGGCAAAGTGCTCAGGACTGGATTTAGTAAGGGAATAGGAATTGACAAATCATTGGAAAAGAATAGAAAGTAAAGAAATAGACCAGGATGTATATAGAAGCTTGGTATTTAAAAGAGGTATCACCTCTTTTAAATTAATAGGGCAGAATGTATCATTCAATAAGTGGTGCTGGGACAATTTGTTATCCATATAGAAAAATAATAAAATTGGTTCTTTACCCACACTAGATATAAAACAGTAAATTCCTGTAGATTATAAACCTCCTTGTAAAAAGCAAAACTTTAATGATTTTTATAATAAAATTCAGGGGAATATTTTTATTATTTTAGAGAAAGGATGAGTTGTTGAAACAGAATGTATAAAGAATGCTTATAAATCAATTAAATGACAAGCCATCCAATCAGGGAAAATATGGGCAAAGTTATGAACAGTTAATAAGTCCAATAAATATAGTAAAATGTGCTCAATTCCACTAACAACCAGGGAATCAAATTATAAGAATGAAATGGTACCTTTACATAGCAAGAAAAAATTTAATATCTGACAATACCTGGTACTGGCAATGTTGTGGGGAAATGGGAGGCTTCATATATAGCTGGCATGGGTGAAAAGAAATTTAACCACATGGGAATGAAACTGTGAAGGATGGAATAAAATTGTAGATGTACCTTTCCTCTGTCCCAACATTTTTACTTCTAGGAGGCATGCAAACAATATTGTGATATTATGAAAAGTTCCTTACAGATTCCAGATTAATAGGGGAATGGTCAGTAACTAATGATGTATCCATACAGTTCAGAACAACATGGCAGAGAAAATGGAGAAATCACGTCAATATCTATCACCATGATAGATCTTGAAAACAGTGCTGACTGAGAAAAGTGAGTTACAGAATAATCATACAGTGTGATACCATTTATATAAATTTAAAAACATATACAAAAATGCAAGTGTGATTAAATTTTTAATATATTAACAATTGTTAATTCTTGGTAGTGAATAGTCTACATGTTCGAAATATCTTCAAAACAGCACCAACACCAATGAAGAAAGTTTGTAAGAGATAAGGAAGGGGGGCAGGAAACCCCCCCC
>NW_003852682.1:607750-629827 GCF_000181295.1 Otolemur garnettii
GGTAGGAGCCCAAAGAGAGGAAGTGGTTTCAAGTACAGGTGTAAGGACAGATGATTAAAGGAGTAAATGTTAAAAGTGATGACATCATCTTGACCAACTTTACTCTGATTATAGTACCAGGGCCCAGCTGGTGAGCCATTTTCCCCAGCTGTATCTATCATGTATTTATCAGCTAAAGGAAAAAACATATTTATAAATGACATAGCTATTTGTATTAATGAATTTCATATGCTGACTCCTTAAGAGAAGGGAAAGAACAGAAAAGAAAGGTTGGAAGCTTGGTCCTGACCCTGCCACTCAGGAGGTTTACAGTGGCTTCTTACCTTTTCTTTTCCTCACCTCCACAGTTGTACTTTTGGTTTCCTTTCCACCTTCAGTCTTCAGAAATTACTAGGAGAGCTGTATTCACTGGCAGCCAAATGGGAAGTCAAGGAAAGAGATAGCAGAGTCATCAGTACTATAGGAATGTAGCACTCAGAGGTGTTCTTGGCATCTCAGTGTAGCCCTTCCCTTAATAATTTCTGATAAAAGAACACTGTTTTATTAGGGGTCCTTATCTATAGCACAACTGAAGTATTTCAGCACAAATGTAAGTTAAACATTCTTATAAAGTCCAACCTAGGAACCTGACTTTTTGTGTGTGTGTGAGACAGAGTTTCACTCTGATGTCCTGGATTGAGTGCTGTGCTGTCATAGCTCATAGCAACCTCAGACTCCTGGACTCAAGCGATCCTCCTGCCTCAGACTCTGGAGTAGCTGGGACTATAGGCACCCACCACCATTCCTGGCTAGATATAGGGATCTCTCTCTTGCTCAGGGTGTTCTTCAATTCCTGAGTGCAAGCAAATCCTCCCACCTTAGCCTCCCAGAAAGCTAGGATTATAGGTATGAGCCACTGCGCTCTGCTAGAACCTGAAATTTTTTAAAAATAGAAAACCATTTTGGAGTATAATTTTCTTATAAATAGACAGTTTTTTAGCTAGACTTGATTCATCAAAGTCAATAAGGAAGTAGAAGGAGAATAAAATATTGAGTTGACAATTCCCATTTGTGAATTCCTTTAATTTCCCAAGTGTAATAGGAAGTGCATTATGTATATGGTGGTTAGGTTTCAGGAGGTAAAAAAGCAGTAGGGGTCATGTTATTAATTTTTGTTGTTACTGGAATAAGAGGATAGTGATATTGCTCTCTGATATAATAAAGCAATCAACTGATCTCTCTGCCCCCCCCAACATTAGTCTTTTCTGTATTCCTTGAATTTGAGGTACCTTTAAGAAAAAAAGAATATTATGTGTCCTATAGTAAATCAATTCTTTTTTACATCAGGTACTACAATGTTTCATGTCTTTACTTTTTATGCTAACCATTTTATAACTTATGCATTTTATGTAACTAAATAATGTTTGAAGGTTCTTAATCTATATGGTAGAAAGCTTATTTTATTACATTTTATTTATTAGTTTTATTGGTACTAGGAAATTATCTATGGATGTCAGAAGCTGAAGAATACTAATTAATTTAAGATTAATTTGATTTGAGACATTTCACTTTAGTCATGTTATTTAATCAGGGGCTCTTCACAGGTTAGAAGCTGACTTCCACTTAATAAAATTACAAAATATTAAGCAGATGTAGAAAAGTATAAAGAATAATATTTTTAACACTTTTGCATCTATTGCCTACCTTAATTAAAAAAAAAAAGTCACAGTGAAGTTCAAGCCCTCTGTACGATCCTTCCCAATCATGTCCTACTCCTTTTCTAGAGATTGCCACTGTCTTCAATTCAGTATTTATCATTCCCCTGCATTTCTTTTGATTTTTACTCTTTATGTAGATGTCACTCAGCATATGAAGTTATTTTGCTATTTTGAACATTGGGTACATGGTATCATAATGCATGCATTCTTCTACAAACTTACTTTTTTGTTCAACATATTTTTGAGATTCATTATAATTTGATATAAAATCATTGTAATTAAAGATCTTGTTTTCATTTTTTGTTGTTTAACTTCTGACACCCGTGAAGCATTACCTCCATGCTGTCCTACATCTGGGCAAGATAAAACAGGCATTCTTTTGCTCCTTTTACCACCAGCGCAAGTTCAAACTGTATGTGAGAACTCTTGCCATAGCCTTACCTTAACCACCGTAAGAACTCAAACTAATCTCCTGTCCTTGCTCTATCAAGACATTTTTGGATGGGCTTGGGAGCCAACCCTGCTCTCTGCAAAAGGCCTTATTACGTGAGCAATAAACCGTTTCACGACTGTTGGTGTGTGTTTGGCATCATCATTGTTGACGTGCAAATCAAATTTTGAGTTGGAGTTCATTTTGTCTTTGTGGAGTATTCAAAAAATTATCTTATTCTTTTATTGATACACATTAGGTTGTTTCCATTTTTTTGGCTTTGTTGAAAACAATGCTTCTGTGGATACTTTTTCTATTTTTCTTATTGATTTGTAGAAGTTATTTCTATATTCTGGATATGAATTCTTTTTTATGTTGTAAATATCTGCTCTCAGTCTGTGTGGTTAGTCTTTTTATTTTAATGGTTTCTCTTGTGGTATAAACATTATGAATATTGATGTAATTAAATTTATCGGTCTTATTTAAGATTGATCTTTGGTTGAGAAATATTTCTCTAATTTGGAGGTCATAAAAATGCTTTTCTAAATGTTCTAAAACCTTTAAAGTAGATTTTTGACATGTGGGGCTTTGATATACTTGGTGTTTATTTTTTATTTTGGTGTTTTTTTTTTTGTAATGTCTTTGTATGGTTTTAATATGATGGTCATACTGGCCTCAAAGAATTAATTGGAAAGTATTTACTATTCTTAAATTTTCTGGAATAGTTTATATAGAATTGGTATTATTTCTTCCTTAATGGTTGAATTTGCCAGTGGAGTCATGTTAGCCTTTAACATTCCCCTGTGGAAAGGTTACACAATGCTCCTTGACTTATATTGGGATTATGTCTCAATAAATATATCATAAATTGAAAATATAAAGTCAAAAGTATATTAGTACTAGGTATGACCTAGTCTACTTTAAATGTGCTCAGGACACTTATAATACAGTTGGGCAAAGCCATCTACTGTACAAAGGCTATTTTATAATAAAGTATTGAATTTCTCATATAATTTATTGAATACTATACTGAAAGTGAAAAACAGAATGGTTATATGATACTCAAAGTATGTTTTTTGCTGAATGTGTATCACTTTCATATTATCATAAAGACAAAATATCATAAGTCAGTTTGTACTACTAAATTAATTTCTTTAAGAGATAAATGGCTAGTTTTCTATTTCCTATTAAGGTTCTTTGGTAGTTTATGTCTTTTACAGAATTTGTTCATTTTGTCCAAGCTGTTAAGTGTATTGCTACAAAGTTTTTCATAATATTCACTGATTGTCTGTCTTAAAACTGTCTGAAGAATTGTGGTGATATCAACTCTTTCATTTCTAATACTGGTAATTATTATCTTTGTTCTTAAAGAAAAAGCTCTAATTTTTTTGTCTTTATATTTAATGGACATTTTTTAGGCAGCATATAATTAGTTTTCTTTTTATCATTTGCCAACCTAACAGTTTGCCTTTAATTGAGGTATTTAGGAAATTTTCATTTAATGTGAGGATAAATATGATTATATTTCAGTTTATCATCTTGCTATATTTGTTTTCTATTTACCTATCTCTTATTTAATTTTCTTCTGCCTTCTTTGGGATTAATTGAATACTTTTTATTCTCTTTTATCTCTTTGTTTTGTCAGCCTTCTCTGTTTATTTTAGTGGTTCCTTTAGTGTTTAGGTACACATTTAATTTACCATTGTCTGCCCTCAAGTAGTAATATACTGACTCTCACACAGTACAAGAAGTTTAGAATAGTATATTTATATTCATCTCCTCCTGACACTTATTTTATTATTATTGCATATTTTACTTACACGTATGTTATAAAACTCACAATCCATTATTATTATTATTGTCTAAACTGTTAATTACCTTATAAAGAGATCTAAATATTAAGAAATATTATTATATATTTACCTTTGTAATTTTTCATTTCTAGTGTTCTTCATTCCTCTGTGTAGATATATATTTTCATCTGGTATTATATTTTCCTTTCTGTCTGAAGGATTTCTGTTAACATTTCCTGTAGTCTGGTTTTACTGGCAATGGATTCTTTCAGGATTTGTAGGTGTCAAAAGTGTTGTTAGCCCTGTTTTTTGAAAAGTACTTTCTCTGGGTTTGGAATTGTTGGTTGGCAGATTTTTTCTTTTGCTAGTACAATATAAAATGTAGCTCCCTTGTCTTCTTGCATCTTTTCTGATGAGAAATTTTCTCTTTTTCTCGTTTTTATTCCTTTTCTATATATATATTTTTTTGTTTCTCCTGGATTGTTTGAGTTTCTTTTTATTACTTTTTAAAATCAAATTGACTGTGATGAGCCTTATAGTTTCCATCATGTTATTTTGTGTTCTAAAATTGTTGATATTCTTGGACTTTTTTGGTTAAAATTACCAGGTTTGAAAATTTTTAGGTACTATTGCTTCAGATATTTTTTATGCTACTACTTTTGTATTTCCTTCTGAGAATCTCAGTTAATTATGTATTAAGTTTTTTTGCCATTGTTTCACAGTCCACTGATGTTCTGGTCACTTTTTTAAAATTAGTTTTTATGTATTTATTTATTTAAATTTTAGATTAATATAAGGGTACAATTAATTTACTATGGTTGCATTTTTTAGGTAAGGTCCCTATTGTAGTTGTGTCCCACTCCCTGGAGGGGGTGCCATATACTCTTACATTGTGTCCAGAAGGTGGGAGCAGACAGATCTCCCATCCTCCTACCCCCTGCCCCCAACTTGAATTGAATTGAGTTTTTCTCTTGTGGAAGTGTATTAGTCAGCTGGCCCTATATTAGTATTGATTACAGTGGATACTTGCTTTTCCATTCTTGTGATACTTCATTAAGAAGAATGTGTTTCAGTTCCATCCTATACAAAAAATGTAAAGTCTCCATCTTTATATGACTGAGTGATATTGCATAGTATACATATACCATAGTTTATTAATTTATTCCTGGACTGACGGGCAATTAGATTGTTTCTACAACTTGACAATTGAAAATTGAGCTGTGATAACCAATGTACTGCAAACGTCATTATGATAAAATGATTTTCTTTTCTACTGGGTAGATGCCTAGTAATGGGATTGCAAGATCAAATAGAAGGTCTATTTTGAGTTCTTTGAGGATTCTCCATACTTGTTTCCAAAGAGGCTGTATTAGTTTGCAGTCTCACTAGCAGTGTATGAGTGTTCCCCTCTCTCCACATCTGTGTCACCATCTGCAGCTTTGGGACTTTGTGATGTGGCCTGTTCTCACTGGGATTAGGTGGTATGTCAAGGTGGTTTTGATTTGCATTTCTCTGATTATTTGGGACAGTGAGCACTTTTTCTTTTTCTTTTTTGTTTTGTTTTGAGACAGAATCTCACTTTCTTGCCTCTGGTAGAGTGTACAGCAACCTTAAACACTTTGGGCTCAAGCAATCCTCTTGCCTCAGTCTACCAAGCAGCTGGGACTGTATGTGCCCACTACAACACCCAGCCTATTTGTTTTTAAAGAAGGGGTCTCACTCTTGCTTAGGCTGATCTCCAACTTGTGAGCTCAAGTTATCCACCTGCCTCTGCCTCCCAGAGTGCTGGCATTACAGGTGTGAGCCACGGCACCTGGCCCTGTGAGCATTTTTTCATGCGTTTATTGGTCCTTCATCTGTCTTCTTCAGAGAAGGTTCTGTTCATGTCTCTTGCCCAGTGATAGATGGGATTTTTTGCTCTGTTTTTGGTTGATTAATTTTTTTTTTTTTGAGATAGAGCCTCAAGCTGTCCCCCTGGGTAGAGTGCTGTGGTATCACAGCTCACAGCAACCTCCAACTCCCAGGCTCAAGCGAGTCTCCTGCCTCAGCCTCCCAAGTAGCTGGGACCACAGGTGCCTGGCTATTTTTTGGTTGCAGCCATTATTGTTTGGCAGACCCGAACTGGATTCGAACCCGCCACCTTAGGTGTTGTGGCTGGTGCCTTAGCCACTTGAGCCACAGGCACCAAGCCAGGTTGATTAATTTGAATTCTCTGTAGATTCTAATTATCAACCCTTTCTCAGATTCCTAACATGCAATTATCTTTTCCTATACTGAAGATTGTCTTTTTGCTTTGATTATTGATTTTGTCCTTAGATATGCGGAAGTTTTTTGCTTTGATTACTGATTGTGTCCTTAGATGTGCAGATGTGTGTTCTTAATTAAGTCCTAGTTGTTTACTTTTGTTGTTGCAACTGCCAATGGAATCTTCTTCATAAAATCTTTTCCCAGGCTGACATCAGGAGTTTTTCCCATGCTTTATTCTAGGATTTTTATCATTTCATGTATAAGATTTAAATCTTTTGTCAGTCATGAGTCAATTTTGGTAAGTGATGAAAAGTGCAGGTCCAGTTTCAGTCTTCTACATGTGGTTAATCAGTTCTCCCAGTATCATTTATTGAATAGGGATTCCTTTTCCCAGTATATGCTTTTGTTTTGTTTATTGATGATCAGATGGTGATAGAGGCTGGTTTCATCTCTTGGATTTCTATTCTGTTCTGTATGTCCATGTCTCCATTGTTTTGCTAATTCCATGCTGTTTTGATCACTGTAGACTTGTAATATAACTTGAAGTCTGGTAGAATGTTGCCTACAGCTTTGTTTTTATTTCTAAGAATTGCGTTGGTTATGCAATTTTTTTCTGGCTCCATACAAAACGGAGAACTATTTTAGTTCTTCAAAGTATGCTATTGGGATTTTAATGGGAATTTCTTAAATATGCATATTAGGATGGTGCCCATAGCTCAGTGGGTAGGGCACCAGCCACATACACCAAGGCTGGCAGGTTCGAATCTGGCCCAGGCCAGCTAAAGCAACCATGACAACTGCAACCAAAAAAATAGCCAGGCATTGTGGTGGGTGCCTGCAGTCCCAGCTACTTGGGAGGCTGAGGTAAGAAAATTGCTTAAGCCCAAGAGTTGGAGGTTGCTGTGAGCTGTGACACCACAGCACTCTACTGAGGGTGACATAGTGAGATTGTGTCTCAAAAAAAAATTCTGCATATTGGTTTCGGTAGTATAGACATTTATTCTTCTCAGCCACAAGTATCTTATATTTTTCCATTTGTTAATATCTTCTCTTTCTTTTCTTAGGGTTTCATAATTCTCTGTATAGAGATCCTTCACCTCCTTGGTATGAGGTATATTTTATTGGTATATTTTATTTTCTTTGAAGCTGCTATGAAGGGTATTGTGTTCTCGATTTGCATCTCAACTTGACTGTTACTGGCTAGTGATTGGTGAACACTGATTTTATATCCTGAGATGTTACTGTGTTTCTTGATCACTTCCAGGAGTCTTGTGGTTGAGTCTCCAGGGTTCTCTAAGTATAAGATCATATCATTGGCAAAGAGCAAGAGTTTGACCTCCTTTGCCCCCATTTGGATGCCCTTAATATCCTTCTCTTGTCTGATTGCATTGGCTAGAACTTCTAGCACTACGTTGAATAGTAGTTGCCATGATGGACATCATTGTCTGGTTCCAGTTCTAAGTGGAAAAGCTTTCAGATGTTTCTGTCACTTCTGAAAAACTGTTTTCTTTCATTTTGGATAATTTTTATAGCTATCTTCTTAGGTTCTTTAATCTTTCCTTTTTCATTGTTTAATATGTCATTCACCCCAATTTGGTGTATTTTTCACCTGAGATACTATATGTATGTAATTGTTTATATCTCTAACATTTTAATTGAGGTCTTTGTAAAATTTTCTATGCCTTTTTTTAAATGAATAGATTATATAGTAACTGTTTTAATGTCTTTGGTAATTTTAGCATCCATGTCAGTTCTTTGTTTGTTTCAATTTATTGTTTCAGTTTTTCTTTTTATAATTTTGAATTTCTTTGCATTGCTGGTAATATTTATTTGCATTCAAGCCTTGTGAATTTTACCTTGTTAGATGGTAGATATTTTCATGTACCCAAAAATTTCTTGGACTTTATTCTGGAATGTGATAAAATTACATGGAAACAGTTTGATACTTTTGTGTCTTGCTTTTCAGAGTGCTTAGGTGAAACTATGGTGGTGCTCAGTCTAGGAAAATTACTCTATGCTGGCTGTTGGTAATAGATAGTATTCCTGGCCCAGTATAATGAGAACTATTATTTGTAATTATTTAAGATGATTTCTCCCCTCCCTTGGGTAGTTGTCTCAGACATACACTAATGGATACTCTATTGAATACTCAATGAATCCTTTGCAGATCTCAGGAGTTCTTTTTCTGTGCTGGCCTCTATTCTGTTTGCAAATTTAGCTGCCTTCATCTCCTGGGACTCTCAGCTTTATGTCCTCATCTCAGGGAATATTACCAGGCTCTGTCTCAGTTAACCTTGCCTGTGGTGTGGTCTGGAATCTCAAGGCAGTAGGCTGAGGCATTTATAGGGTCACCCTGTTTCTTTACTACTTCTCAAGGATTATTGTCCTTTACCTGATATTTATTGTCCTGAAAGTAACTGTTTCTTACATATCTTCCTTTTTATTTTCCAACCAGTAGGGCAAATCATCTCTGTATTAACTTCAACTGAAAGTAAAATTTAAAGAGTATTAAGATTCCCATAAATTTGCTATGTAAAGTGTCTTATCAACTCTTCCTCCTTCCTTCATTTTTTCCTCCAATGCTTCTGGATAGGCCCTCTACTACAGTGCTGAATGAAAGGGATGATAGCAGTGATTCCTTGTTTCCTGTAGTGAAGCCTTTATGCTCTTCTTCCACAGCAGTTTAGAAGTATAGTTTGACAGGAATTTCTCTCATGCATTTAGTCATTAACACTTGATTGCTTAACTGTTAAACAATATTTATTGTATGTCGTCTTTGAAAGCACTTACCTATATTAACTCATGATTTACTCACAACAAACTGAAGAGGTAGGTACCATTATTATCCGTACTTTACAGATGAGAGACAGTGAGGTTAAATAGTTTCCCTAAGGTTGCATATAACAAATGGTGAAATTGAGATTCAAATCCAGGAAATCTAGCTCTAGATCCTAGGTTTCTTCTGTACTGCTAATGTTTGCACTGACTCTTTTTTTTTTTTTCAGTTTTTGGCTGGGGCTGGGTTTGAACCCACCACCTCCAACATATGGGGCCGGTGCCTTACTCCTCTGAGAGTATTATTATTGGATATTATTATTGGAAGTATGGATAATTATTATTATCCATTCTTCCTTCCTTTCCAAGCCTTTTCAGGGTTTTTGGATCAAAACTCTTTTCAAATAATACCAAGATGTTATTATCCTATTGAAATTTCATTATATTTCAAGTATATAATGAATTTTTAAAGTAAATTGTATGATGTGAGATATCATAACAGTTTTTTGTTTTTTTTTTTTGGTAGAGACAGAGTCTCACTTTATTGCCCTCAGTAGAGTGCCATGACGTCACACTGCTCACAGCAACTTCCAGCTCTTGGGCTAGGCGATTCTCTTGCCTCAGCCTCCCGAGTAGCTGGGACTACAGGCACAGGATTTTTTTTTTTTATTAAATCATAGCTGTGTACATTAATGTAATCATGGGGTACAATGTACACGTTTTATGTACAACTCGAAATATTTTCATCAAACTGGTTAACATAGCCTTCATGGCATTTTCTTAGTTATTGTGTTTAGACATTTATATTCTAGTAAATTTTACATGTACCCTTGTAAGATAACAGGTTTTGTGCAGAAGTAAATAGGAGAATTCAGCTATATACCTTAAATCAAACATTAAAGAGATTTGCAAAATTATAAGGCAGAGCCACTCTTCTATTTGTTTTGTTTTGGAAAATGCATTCATTCTTCATAAAGTATGTTGTTTATGTTAACATGTAATGGGATGTGTTATTGTCATTTTAAAATAGGTAAATAAATATTTTTTTTATTATAGTAAATATGGATATAACCATCATAAATTAAAGCCCTTTGGAGTCACTCCCCAATTATTTTTTTCATTGTTGCAGATTAATTGAGGGTACAAAGAACCAGGTTACATTGATTGCGTGTTAAAGTGTGTCAAAACACATTGATTGCATGTGTTAAAGTCCTGCTTATAGTTGTGTTCTGCCCACGAAAGGTGTGTCACACACTGTGATGCCCCCACCTTCCTTCCTTCTGTTGTTCCTTCCCCCATACCCCACCATGTACTAGGTCATTAATTGTCTTCATATCAGAATTCAGTACATAGTATTCTTGCTTCTCCATTCTTGTGATGCTTTACTAAGAAGAATGTGTTCCATTTCCATCCAGGTTAATACAAAACATGTAGTCTCCATCTTTTTAATGGCTGAATGGAATACGTATACCACAGCTTGTTAATACATTCCTGGGTTAGTCGCCATTTAGGCTGTTTCCACATTTTTGCAATTGTAAACTGCAATAAACAGTCTAGTGCAAGTGTCCTTATGGTAAAAGGATTTTTTTTTTTTTCCTGGGTAAATGCCCAGTAACAGAATTGCAGGATCAAATGGGATGTCTAGTTTGAGTTCTTTGAGAATCATCCATACTTCCTTCCAAAAAGATTGTATTAGTTTGTAATCTCACCAGCAGTGTAAAAGTGTTCTCTTCTTTCCACATCCACAACAGCATCTGCAGCTTTGAGATTTTGTGATGTGGGGCATTCTTATTGGGGTTAGGTGATTTCTCAGGGTAGTTTTGATTTGCATTTCTCTAATAATTAAGGACAGTGAGCATTTTCTCATATGTTTGTTAGCCACTGTTGGTCTTCTTTAGATGAGGTTCTGTTTATCTCTCTTGCTCAGGCGTCCTCAAACTACGGCCCATGGACCACATGCAGCCCTCCAAGGACATTTATCTGGCCTGCTGGGTGTTTCTGCTACTGCTACCTGTCCTGCTTAGCAGCCAACTCGTCCCAGGGCCGGCAGTCTGGCCCTTCAATGGTCTGAGCGACAGTGAACTGGCCCCCTGTTTAAAAAGTTTGAGGACCCCTGCTCTTGCCCATCGATATAAGGGATTGTTGGCTTTTTCATGTTGATTAATTTGAGTTCTCTGTAGATCCTAGTTATCAATCTTTGGTCTGATTCAAAACATGCAAATATCCTTTCCCATTGTGTAGGTTGTCTGTTTGCTGTCTCCTTAGCTATAAAGAAGTTTTTCAGTTTAATTAAGCCCCATTTGTTTATTGTTGTTGTTGTTGCAATTGCCATGGAAGTCTTCTTCATAAAGTCCTTCCCTAGGCCGGTATATTCAAGTGTTTTTCCTATGCTTTCTTTGAAGATTTTTATCATTTCATGCCTTTAATTTAGGTCTTTAATCAATATTGAATCAATTTTTTGAGCAGAGAAAGGGTCCAGTTTCAGTCTTTTACATATGGGTATCCAGTTCTCCCAGCAGCATTTATTGAATAGAGATTCTTTCCCCCAGTGTATGTTCTTGTTTGGTTTATCAAAGATTAGGTGACTGTAAAGTGTAAGTTTCATCTCCTGCTTTTCTGTTTGGTTCCAGATGTCTATATGTCTATTTTTGTGTCAATACCATGCTGTTTTGATCACTATGGCCTTGTAGTACAGCCTAAAGTCTGGTTGGCTGATGTCCCTAACTTTGTTTTTATTACTAAGAATTGCCTTAGCTATATGGGTTTTTTTCTGGTTCTATACCAAATGAAGAATTATTTTTTCCAAGTCTTGAAAATACAACATTGGTATTTCAATTGGGATGGTATTGAATCTATAGATTTCTTTTTTTTCTCTCTTTTTTTTATTGAATGGTAACTGTGTACATTAATGCACTTCTGGGGTACAGTGTGGTGTTTTCACACACAATCTGAAACACTTCCATCAAACTGGTTAACATAGCCTTCATGTCATTTTCTTAGTTATTGTATTAAAACGTTCATATTCTGCTCATAGAAAGGTTCACTTGTACCCTTGTAAGATAAACCACGGAAGTGAACCCTCCAATCCCCCTCCCTCCACCCATTCCCCCCTCCCTTCTCCCTCCCCCCTCCCCATATCCTTAGGTTGTTATTAGGCTATAGCTTTCATATAAAAGGTTTAACTTAATTTCATAATAGGAGTGTGTACATTGGATACTTTTTCTTCCATTCCTGTGACACTTTGCTAAGAACATTTTCCAGCTCCATCCACATGAACATGAAGGATGTAAAGTCTCCATCTTTCTTTATGGCTGCATAGTATTCCATGGTGTACATATACCACAGTTTGTTGATCCATTCATGGATCGATGGGCACTTGGGCTTCTTCCATGACCTGGCAATTATGAATTGGGCTGCAATAAACATTCTGATACAAATATCTTTGTTGTAATGCGATTTTTGGTCATCTGGGAATATATCTAATAAGGGAATTGCAGGGTCAAATGGCAGGTCTATTTTTAGTTCTCTAAGTTTTCTCCAGCTGTCTTTCCAAAAGGAACGTATTAGTTTACATTCCCACCAGCAGTATAGGAGTGTTCCCTTTTCTCCACATCCATGCCAGCATCTCTGGTTTTTGGGATTTAGTGATATGGACTAATCTTACTGGAGTTAGGTAATATCTCAAAGTAGTTTTCTTGGAAAGTGTAAACATTTTAGCAATATTGATTCTTCCCAGTCACGAGCATGGTATGTTCTTCCATTTGTTAATATCTTCTGCTATTTCTTTTCTTAGGGTTTCATAATTTTCTTTATGGAGGTCCTTCACCTCTTTTGTTATGTATATTCCTAGGTACTTCATTTTCTTCAAAGCTACCCTGAAGGGGATTGTGTCCTTAATTAACTTCTCATCTTGGCTGTCACTGGCATATACAAAGGCTACTGATTTTTGGACATTGATTTTATATCCTGAGACATCACTGGAGTTTTTGATGACTTCCAGGAGTCTTGTGTTTGAGTCTTTGGTATTCTCTAAGTATAAGATCATATGATCAGCATAGTGGTAGAGTTTGACCTCCTCTGCTCCCATTTGAATGCCCTTTATTTCCTTCTCTTGCTTGATTGTATTGGCTAGGACTTCCGGCACTATGTTGAATAGTAGTGGTGATAGAGGACAACCTTATCTGGTTCCAATTTTTAGTAGAAAAGCTTTCAGTTTTACTCCATTCAGTAAAATATTAGCTGTGAGTTTTTCAGAGATGGCTTCCATCAGTTTATGAAATGTGCCACCTATGCCTGTATTCTTCAGTGTTCTACTTAATAAAGGATGCTGGATTTTATTGGACACTTTTTCTGCATCTGTTGAGAGGATCATATGGTCTTTGTTTTTGCTTCTATTGATGGTGAATTATGTTTCTGGACTTGCATAAGTTGAACCAGCCCTTGGTTCCCTGGGATAAAACCTACTTGATCATGATGTATGACTTTTTTGATGAGAAACTGTAATCTATTGGTTAGGATTTTATTGAGAATTTTTTTTTTTTTTGAGACAGAATCTCAAGCTGTCAACCTGGGTAAAGTACTGTGGTTTACAGCAACCTCCAATTCTTAGGCTTAAGTGATTCTTTTGCCTCAGACTTCCAAGTAGCTTTATTGAGAATTTTTGCATCTATATTCATAGTGAATTTTTTTCCTTTTGAGACAGAATCTCAAGCTGTAGCTCTGCGTTGAGTGTTGTGGGATCACAGCTCACAGCATCCTCAAACTCTTGGGCTTAAGTAATTCTCTTCCCTTAGCCTCCCAAGTAGCTCATTAATGAAATTGGTCTGAAGTTCTCCTTTTTAGTTGAGTCTTTTCCTGATTTTGGTATCAGGGTGATGTTTGCTTCTTAGAACATGTTGGGGAAGATTCCTTCCTCTTCAAATTTTTGGAATAATTTCTGCAGTATGGGAATAAGCTGGTCTTTGAAGGTTTGATAGAATTCTGGTGTGAAGCCATCTGGACCATGGCATTTTTTTGTTGGGAGATTTTTGACTGTTGCTTTGATTTCAGTGCTTGAAATTGGTCAATTTAGGAAATCTATTTCTTCCTGGTTAAGTATAGGGAGAGGGTGTGATTCCATATATTGATCCATTTTCTTCACATTGTCAACTTTCTGGGGATAGACTTTCTTGTAGTAGTCAGAGATAATCTCTTGTATCTCTGTGGCATCTGTTGTTATTTATGATTAAGGTTACTAGGGATTTTACTTTTCTGCTTCTAGTTAGTCTGGCCGAAAGTTTATCTATTTCGTTGATTTTTTTTTTCAGTATACCAACTCCTTGTTTCCTATTGATGTTTTTCAAAATACCATCTCCTTTTTTCATTAATTTTCTGAATGATTCTTTTGTTTTCAATTTCACTGATCTCTGATTTAATTTTGGTTATTTATTTTCTTTTGTTGGGTTTAGGCTTAGATTGTTCTTTTTCCAATTCCATAAAATGGTTTGTGAGTTTGTTGATGTACTCTCTTTCTGTTTTTTTGATTTAGGCAACTAAAGCAATAAATTTTCCTCTCAGGATTACTTTTGCTATATCCCACAGGTTTTGGTAGCTTGTGCCTTCATTGTTGTTTTGCTCAAGGAAGTTAGTGAGTTCTTCTTTTATCTCTTCCTGAACCCAACTATCATTCATCATAAGGTTGTTTAATATCTATGCCTTTGTGGGGGGTTGAATGTTTTTGTTTGAGCTGAGTTCCATTTTTATTGCCTTGTGGTCTGAGAATACAAAGTAAAATTTCAATTCTTTTGATTCTGTTGAGGTTTGTTTTGTTTCCTAGGAGATGATCAATTTTAGAGAATGTTCCATGGGCCAATGAGAAGAACATATATTCTTTAACTTTGGGATGGAGTATTCTATATGTGTCTATCAAGCACAGTTGTTCTAGGGTCACATTTAGGTCCCTTGCCTCTTTGTTTGTTTCTGTTTAGAGGATCTGTCTAGCTCTGTAATAGGAGTGTCACAGTCCCCTGATATTATGGTGTCATAGTATATCATATTGCTCAGACTAATTAAGGTCTGTTTCAGGAATCTGGGAGCATTTAATTTGGGCGAAGAAATATTTAGAATTGAAATTTCTTCATGTTGTATTTTTCCTTTGACCAATATAAAGTGTTCATCTTTGTCTTTTTTGACTTTAGTTGCTTTAAATCCACTTGTATTTGAAATAAGATTGCAACCCCTCTTTTCTTCTGAATTCCATTTGCCTGAAAAATTGTCTTCCATCCCTTAAGTCTGAGTTTTAATTTGTCCTTTGTGGCTAGGTGTGTTTCCTGCAGACAGCAAATGGATAGCTTGTGTTTTTTTATCCAATCAGCCAGTCTATGCCTCTTCAGTGGGGAATTCAAGCCATTAACATTTATTGAGATAATTAGTAAGTGTGTGGCTTCATTCTATTCATCTTATTTTATGAAAGCCCATTGCTTAGTTTTATCTTTTGCATCATTGTGGAACCTATATTTTGTCCTTTAGTTTCTGGGTGTTTACTTTGCTGGTGGTCCATTGTGATGGTCAGTGTGTAGAAGAGGTCTAGGTGTTTCCGGTAGAGCTGGTCTCATTGTGGCAGACTTACTTAATATTTTCATATCAGTAAAAGATTTGATTTCTCCATTAATTTTAAAGCTTATCTTAGCAGGTTATAGAATTCTGGGCTGGAAATTGTTTAAGTAGATTAAAGGTAGATGACCATTGTCTTCTGGCTTGAATAGTTCCATTTCATTTCATTTCTGTGGTCACCCTGATGTATTTGTCCAAGTAGGTCAACTGGCCCGTACTCCTGTGGCTTGCAGAATCTTTTCTTTTGTCTTGACTTTGGACAGGTTCATCACAATGTGTATTGGAGAAGCTCTATTTGAATTGAGATGACCTCAATTTGACACCCCTCAGAAAGGAGTGTGTCAGAATCTTTAGTGATATTTGGGAAATTTTCATTTATCATATCCTCTAGTAGGACTTCCATGCTTCTGAGGCATTCTTCTTCCCCTTCCGGGATACCCATAACTCGTATGTTTGAATGCTTCATTAAGTCTCATAATTCTGTCAGTGAACATTCTGCTTTCTGTCTCTTTAATAGCCTGAGTTAGCTCAAGAGCTTTGTCCTCTACCTCTGAGATTCTTTCTTCTGCCTGGTCTAGTATGTTCTTGATATTTTCTACTGCATCTTTAAGTAGAAACTGCTTCAATTATTTCAGCTCCACTATATCCTTTCTATATTCTTCATATTGTTCATCTCTTATTTGATTCTGTTTTTGGATTTCCTTTTGGTTATTTTCCACTTTCTCAGCAATTTCCTTCATTGTTTTTACTATTCATATTTTAAATCCCCCTTCTGTCATTTCTAACATTTCTTTATAGGTGGAATCCTCTGCAGTAGCTACCTCATGATCCCTTGGAGGGGTTACTGTGATCTGGTTTTTCATGTTGTCAGGACTTTTCTGCTATTTCTTCCTCATGAGTGTTTTCTTTTTGTGTGTTTCCTTGTCTTAATTTTCTTTTCACTTCCTCTTGCTCTTTAAGTTACTGTGCCTTTTACCTAAGGAGTTGAAGTATCCTTTTGGTAAAGGACTAAAAGGATGAGAAGAATGAAGAGCAAGAAGGGATAAAAGATTTTTTAAAAAGGATGAGAAAAGAAAAAGGAAAGGGAGTTAGTAAAGGGGAAGATTGACAAAAAGAAGAGAGGAACAGAAAGAGAAAGATAGGACTAATAGTGGTGTACAGTAGGGTACTTTGACCCATACCCACAAATCTCAACCTCCAGGGGAGGGCCTAGGTTGCGTGGGTCCCTTGACATCTATAGCTCTTTGCCAGCCTGAGCAGACACAGAATGCCACTTCCTCCTAATAGAGAAGAAAAACAAAAATGCTCTAAAACCAAACAAACAAAAAGCCTTAAAAGATAAAATTGGGGGGAAATTCAAATATCAGTGATAGAAAAACTAGTAAAAATGAAATACTTATATTATCACTCTTAATTTTTTAAGAGTATTTTTTTCAGGTTTTTTTTTTTTTTTTTTTTTTTTTTTTTGCCAGGGCTGGGTTTGAACCCACCACCTCTGGCACATGGGGCCGGTTCCCTACTCCTTTGAGCCACAGGCGCTGTTCAATTTTTTAAGAGTATGGAATATTCATAGGAATAAGAAGTTTGAGAACTACTGTTCTAAGACTCCTAAGGCTTTAGAAACTCTTTCTATGTCCTCTGAAAACAAACTTCAAAAGAACAATTTATAGTTCTCATTGATTGTTTTAATTGATGATTTATTACCATATAATATAATAATTTTGTAATTAGCAGATAATTTGTTTTCTAGTTTCAAATTTCCACAGATAGAGAATTATGTCTCAGGAAGGATTATAGCCACAGCCTCATCCATACCTAATTTAGATTATTTATATGGTGGAATTTCAGACTTTTCAGCTGCTGAGACTTACATGAGATTTTGTACTTGATGCTTTAATGGACTGGAACTTTTTCCAGTTTGGGAATGAAATGAATGTATTTTGTATATGGAATGAATGTGAATCTTTGGGGGTCAACAGGTGGACTGTCATGGCCCCCAAGGATATCCACATCTTTATCCCCGAAACTTATGAGTATATGACATTAAAAGTGAAAAGAGACTGCAGGTGTGATTAAAGGTAGATACTGAGATGGAGAGATTATCTTGGATTACCCAGAGTAATCACAAAGTGCCATATAAGATGGAGGCAGGAGATGAGAGCCAGCAAGGGAAGATAAGGGAAGAGGTTGGAAGGAGAGATCAGAGAAGATGGTACACTGCTTTCTTTGAACATGAAGGTTGGAGCCATAAGCCAAGGAATGTAGGTGGCCTCCAAAAGTTAGAAACTGCGAGGAATGGATTCTCTCCTAAAGCCTCCAGAAGTAATGATCCCTACTGGCACCTTAATTTTAGCCCAGTGATACTGATTTTAGATTTCTGACCTCCAAAAGCAAAAGAAAACAAATCAAGAAAATAATTAGATTTAGATTTCTGACCTCCACAAGCGAAAGAAAATAAATCAAGAAAATAAACCCACTAAATTTTTCATTAGTTATAGCAGGGACAGGAAATAATATACAAATACACATTGTGTTTAAAATTTTAAGTATTAAATATGTTACACCTATAGAAAAGGATCAGAAAATAACAGGGATCCACTATCCAGATAGAATAAAAGTTAAAATTTTACCACACATTATTTTTAGATCTCCTGTTAAAAAATCTGTTACAAATACAGCTTCAGCTTATTCTCATCCCATTTCCCTTGTTTCTGCTGTAAAAATAACTACTATTCTGAAATTGGTATGTATCCTTCTGGGTCATGTTTTTGGACACATACCCATAAAATATATATAGTATCGTTTTGTACATTTAAAAAATTTGTTATAAATGCTGTTATATGGTTCATGTTATTTTACTCCTTATTTATTCATCAACATATTTTTTATGTTTATGGATACTGTTTTATAAATTGAGTTAATCAATTTTAACTGTTATATAGTATTGCATTTTGTGGTTATTAAATATTTTTGTATTGCCCATATTTATTATAATAAATAAGAACATTTAGTTTGTTGCCAGTTTTTTTCAGTGTTACATTGTTGAAGGGACCAACTTTGTACAAATTTCCTTGCACACATGTGCAAAATTTTCTCTAAAGTAGATATTTAGGAGGTAAATTACTGGGTAATAAGTTATATATATATCTTCAGCTTAACTAGACATTTAAAAATTGTGGCTGTTATACTTTAATTCTCACCAGTATTGGAGGAAAATTTATGTCTCCATATATCTTCAGCTCTTTATATTATTAGATTTTTAAATTTTTGTCAGTCTTACAGGTGTGAAATGGTATCTTAATTTTACAGGATTTGGTGTCTTTTCATCTACTGATTGGCCATCCATTTTTTTTTCCTTCTGTGATTTGGCCACTTTATATCCTTTTCCATTTGTAGCATTTTTTTTCTCAGATAACTTTGTAGGACTTGTGTTTATGTAATTATGCACTCTGGATGTTTATGTTGATTTTACATTTTGTAATATTTTCTGGTCTGTGACTTGCCGTTGCCCTCTATTTTTCATATATTTTTTTCATATGGAAGTTGTTTTGTCACAAGACCATTCTCAGGCTTGATGATTTGCTAGAAGGACTCACAGGACTTATAAAGCTGTTATACTTATGGTTACAACTTATTAAGATGTGTGAAGCACATGTGAAGTGTTGTCAACCAGGGAAACTTGGTGTCCAGGGTCTTTTATTGGGAAGTAGTCACATAAGCATGTAGCACCTGCATGACTGACCTCAGCTATTCAGACTCTATTCTCCTCTTTACCTGGCCATAGCAAAAGCAGGCACTCACCACAAATTACAATATACTGGTACTGCATGGTCCAAGGCCTCAGGAATATGAAAACAAGGGCTGAGATCTCATCTCCCAAGAGCTGGGCAAGGGCCAGCTGGGGCAGGACTTTGCTGGAAATTTTTAGGATTTGAGAACCCCAGGCTTTTTGAGTTAACCCTTGCCTGCGCAAGAGGCTTATATATTGATGTAGTCAGATTTATCATGCTTTTCTTTCATGTTATTGTGCCTTTTTTGTTTTTTAATCTTGTTTAAAGAATTCTTTCTTATCTTAACATTATAGAGATATTCTACTACGTATTCTCTTGTAAAATTGCACTCTGAGAGGCTGAGGCAGGTGGATTGCTTGAGCTCAGGAGTTTGAGACCAGCCTAAGCAAGAGCTAGACCCTGTATCTACTAAAAGTAGAAAAACTAGCCAGGCATGGTAGTGCATGCCTGTAATCCCAGCCACTCAGGAGGCTGAGACAAGAGGATTGCTCAAACGCAAGAGTTTGAGGTTGCTGTGAGCTATGATGCCAGTACATTCTACCAAGGCAACAGAGTGAGACTCTGTCTCAAAAATATATATATACATATAGCGCTGGCCCCATATACCAGAGGTGGTGGGTTCAAACCCAGCCCTGGCTGAAAACTGCAAAAAAAAAAAAATCATAGTTTTATTTTTACATTTAGTTCTATGATATACTTGAAATATTTTTGTACATGGCACAATGTAGAGAAATTACTTTTTTCTGAATGATTAAATAGTGTTTTCAGGACTATTATCTCCTACATCTGTTCTTCATAATTTGATAATCCTGTCTCGGTCATATGCCAGGTTCCAATATAAGTATGTGTCTGCTTCTGGGTTTTCTATTCTGTTCCATTGTTTGTCTGTTATATATTTCTATAGCTTTGTAATGTATCTTAATATTTGGTAGGGAAAGACCCCTTCCTTATTATTCCTTTTCCTCAAAATTATGTTCTTTTTATATTAATTTTGAGGTCAGCTTACTTTAAATCTTAAGGCCTGTAGGAAACATTGAGATTTGATTAGAACTGCATTTTATTTATAGATTACCTTAGAGATCAAAATGGCATCTTTATAAAAGTGAAGGTGGTTCATCCCTCCTTTTTATCTAGGTATTTTTAATGATTTTGAAAAAAGTTTTATTCATTTTTCTGTAATGTCTTATGCATATTTTGCTAGACATTTTTGTGTGCCTGTTGCTCTCATAAATATTTTTGAATTGCATTTTATTATTCTGGTATATGGGAATGCTTAATTCTTAGATTCATCTACCTTGTTAACCTCTTTCTGTAGGTCCAATTGTTTGTTTATATATTTTGGGGGGGTTATGTATATTTTATACAAAAGATACTTAAAAAAAGAAATTATCTTTGTTTGGAAATTCCAACAGAACTTAACAAAAGGGCCTACAGGATAGTGATTTCACTATGGTTCAGGATTTGGTTCTGAGCGTTTGTGAAATGCTGAGATGAAACTTGGCAATAAGAAAATACAAATTAATTTACTGACACTAATATAGATACATATATAAAGAGAGAAACATACACATCTTACACTATTTCCAGGAGCCAGAACACTCAGGGCCCCTCTTCAGGGCAAGTTAATTCCAATGTTGAGGTACTGGGAAACTAAACTAAGAAAACAAAATGTTGCTTACTGTAGGCATGAAATTAAAGCAAAGGAAAGTAGAGATACTCAGAAAACATGGAATCTTTTGTATTGAAGAAATGCATTCAGATATTCTACCCCTCTCTTCATCACACCCTCAAAGAAGTTCAAGAGGTTACAAAACACAATGGAAAAATACTGAGTTTGGTAGCTAATTGACAGATATTTGAATCCTAGCTCTTTGCAGACTGACTTTAGGCAAATTACTGTACTTCTCAGAGTTATAGTTTCCTCACTGGCAAAACAGAAATCATGGCATTGTTAATTAAAAAAAAAATACAGCCTCTCAAAGTAATTGTTATGTAGTAAATCAAGCAGAATGGCAGGCTTGCATTTGTTTATCCAGGTCTGTGGATAAAGAGGAAAGCACCAATGATAGTGCCTAATTTGTCAGAGTAAGTTTTAATACTAAATCTGTTTACAAATATAAGTAGCCCCCCTTGTCCTTGGGGGATATGCTCCAAGGCCCTCAATTCCTGAACCTGAAAATAATACTGAACCCTATATACACTATGTTTTTTTCCCTATACATACTTATGATAATGTTTAACCTATAAATTAGTCACAGTAACAGATTAACAATAATAACTAATAATTAAAATAGAACAATTATAACAATAGACAATAATACAAGTTGTATGAATGTGGTCTCTCACTCTCTCTCTCTCTCTCCCTCCCTCCCTTCTTCTCTCTCAGAATATTTTATTGTTCTGTACTCACCTTATTCTTGTAACAACAATTTGAGATGATAATAGAGCTGGCTGACTCACAGGTGGGGGGCATCTATAGCATGGATACACTGAACATAATGGGTGATTCACATCCCAGGCAGAAGAATGTGAGATTTCTTCATCTTGCTAAGGATGGCTTGAAATTTAAAACTTATGAATTGTTTATTTCTGGAATTTTTCATTGAATATTTTCAGATGGCAGCTAACTGTGGGTAACTGAAACTGCAGAAAGTGATACTGCAGATAAAAGGAGAGGACTACTATATAGAAATGGCAATTACAGCTTTATCACCAGATGTTTCTTTCTTCTTCTCTTTTTTTTTTTTTTTTTT
>NW_003852682.1:630180-630430 GCF_000181295.1 Otolemur garnettii
CCCCCTTTCTCCATTTGCAGATCGAATAGCATAGCATCTTCACCTCTCTCTCTCTGATCTTCGGCTTTAATTGTCATATCTCCTTCTCTGACTCGGAGCTGCCTGCCTTCTTCTTATAGGGACCTGTGTAATTTGTAATTTCAATGGGCCTGCCAGGATAATCTTTCCATCTCAAGATTCCCAATTCAGTCACAACTGCCATGTAAAGTAACATTCATTCACAGGGATTAGGATTTTTTTTTTTTTTTTT